>NW_027141185.1:0-32014 GCF_036365525.1 Heterodontus francisci
TGGGGCAGAGAGAGACTGGGGCAGAGAGAGACTGGGGCAGAGAGAGACTGGGGCAGAGAGAGACTGGGGCAGAGAGAGACTGGGGCAGAGAGAGACTGGGGCAGAGAGAGACTGGGGCAGAGAGCGACTGGGGCAGAGAGAGACTGGGGCAGAGAGAGACTGGGGCAGAGAGAGACTGGGGCAGAGAGAGACTGGGGCAGAGAGAGACTGGGGCAGAGAGAGACTGGGGCAGAGAGAGACTGGGGCAGAGAGAGACTGGGGCAGAGAGAGACTGGGGCAGAGAGAGACTGGGGCAGAGAGAGACTGGGGCAGAGAGAGACTGAGGCAGAGAGAGACTGGGGCAGAGAGATACTGGGGCAGAGAGAGACTGCGGCAGAGAGAGACTGGGGCAGAGAGAGACTGGGGCAGAGAAAGACTGGGGCAGAGAAAGACTGGGGCAGAGAGAGACTGGGGCAGAGAGAGACTGGGGCAGAGAGAGACTGGGGCAGAGAGAGACTGGGGCAGAGAGAGACTGGGGCAGAGAGAGACTGGGGCAGAGAGAGACTGGGGCAGAGAGAGACTGGGGCAGAGAGAGACTGGGGAAGAGAGAGACTGGGGCAGAGAGAGACTGGGGCAGAGAGAGACTGGGGCAGAGAGAGACACAGGGGCACAGAGAGAGACTGGGGCAGAGAGAGACTGGGGCAGAGAGAGACTGGGGCAGAGAGACACTGGGGCAGAGAGAGACTGGGGCAGAGAGAGACTGGGGCAGAGAGAGACTGGGGCAGAGTGAGACTGGGGCAGAGTGAGACTGGGGCAGAGTGAGACTGGGGCAGAGTGAGACTGGGGCAGAGTGAGACTGGGGCAGAGTGAGACTGGGGCAGAGTGAGACTGGGGCAGAGTGAGACTGGGGCAGAGTGAGACTGGGGCAGAGTGAGACTGGGGCAGAGTGAGACTGGGGCAGAGTGAGACTGGGGCAGAGTGAGACTGGGGCAGAGTGAGACTGGGGCAGAGAGAGAGACTGAGACAGAGAGAGAGACTGAGACAGAGAGAGAGACTGAGACAGAGACAGAGACAGAGACTGAGACAGAGACAGAGACTGAGACAGGGAGAGACGGAGACAGGGAGAGACGGAGACAGGGAGAGTCGGAGGCAGAGTGAGACTGGGGCAGAGAGAGACTGAGGCAGGAAGAGACTGGGGCAGAGTGAGACTGGGGCAGAGTGAGACTGGGGCCGAGTGAGACTGGGGCCGAGTGAGACTGGGGCCGAGTGAGACTGGGGCCGAGTGAGACTGGGGCCGAGTGAGACTGGGGCCGAGTGAGACTGGGGCAGAGAGAGACTGGGGCAGAGAGAGACTGGGGCAGAGAGAGACTGGGGCAGAGAGAGACTGGGGCAGAGAGAGACTGGGGCAGAGAGAGACTGGGGCAGAGAGAGACTGGGGCAGAGAGAGACTGGGGCAGAGAGAGACTGGGGCAGAGAGAGACTGGGGCAGAGAGAGACTGAGGCAGAGGTAGACTGGGGCAGAGAGAGAAAGGGGCAGAGAGAGAAAGGGGCAGAGAGAGACTGGTGTGGAGAGAGAGAGAGAGAGAGAGGCAGAGAGAGAAAGAGCAGAGAGAGAAAGAGCAGAGAGAGAGAGGGGCAGAGAGAGACTGAGGCAGAGAGAGACTGAGGCAGAGAGCGACTGAGGCAGAGAGAGACAGAGAGAGAGAGGCAGAGAGAGAGGCAGAGAGAGAAAGGGGCAGAGAGCGAAAGGGGCAGAGAGAGACTGGGGCAGAGAGAGACTGGGGCAGAGAGCGACTGGGGCAGAGAGCGACTGGGGCAGAGAGCGACTGGGGCAGAGAGCGACTGGGGCAGAGAGCGACTGGGGCAGAGAGCGACTGGGGCAGAGAGCGACTGGGGCAGAGAGCGACTGGGGCAGAGAGCGACTGGGGCAGAGAGCGACTGGGGCAGAGAGCGACTGGGGCAGAGAGCGACTGGGGCAGAGAGCGACTGGGGCAGAGAGCGACTGGGGCAGAGAGCGACTGGGGCAGAGAGCGACTGGGGCAGAGAGCGACTGGGGCAGAGAGCGACTGGGGCAGAGAGAGACAGAGAGAGAGAGGCAGAGAGAGAGGCAGAGAGAGAAAGGGGCAGAGAGCGAAAGGGGCAGAGAGAGACTGGGGCAGAGAGCGACTGGGGCAGAGAGCGACTGGGGCAGAGAGCGACTGGGGCAGAGAGCGACTGGGGCAGAGAGCGACTGGGGCAGAGAGCGACTGGGGCAGAGAGCGACTGGGGCAGAGAGCGACTGGGGCAGAGAGCGACTGGGGCAGAGAGCGACTGGGGCAGAGAGCGACTGGGGCAGAGAGCGACTGGGGCAGAGAGCGACTGGGGCAGAGAGCGACTGGGGCAGAGAGCGACTGGGGCAGAGAGCGACTGGGGCAGAGAGCGACTGGGGCAGAGAGCGACTGGGGCAGAGAGCGACTGGGGCAGAGAGCGACTGGGGCAGAGAGCGACTGGGGCAGAGAGCGACTGGGGCAGAGAGCGACTGGGGCAGAGAGAGACTGGGGCAGAGAGCGACTGGGGCAGAGAGAGACTGGGGCAGAGAGAGACTGGGGCAGAGAGAGACTGGGGCAGAGAGAGACTGGGGCAGAGAGAGACTGGGGCAGAGAGAGACTGGGGCAGAGAGAGACTGGGGCAGAGAGAGACTGGGGCAGAGAGAGACTGGGGCAGAGAGAGACTGGGGCAGAGAGAGACTGGGGCAGAGAGAGACTGGGGCAGAGAGAGACTGGGGCAGAGAGAGACTGGGGCAGAGAGAGACTGGGGCAGAGAGAGACTGGGGCAGAGAGAGACTGGGGCAGAGAGAGACTGGGGCAGAGAGAGACTGGGGCAGAGAGAGACTGGGGCAGAGAGAGACTGGGGCAGAGAGAGACTGGGGCAGAGAGAGACTGGGGCAGAGAGAGACTGGGGCAGAGAGAGACTGGGGCAGAGAGAGACTGGGGCAGAGAGAGACTGGGGCAGAGAGAGACTGGGGCAGAGAGAGACTGGGGCAGAGAGAGACTGGGGCAGAGAGAGACTGGGGCAGAGAGAGACTGGGGCAGAGAGAGACTGGGGCAGAGAGAGACAGACGCAGACATAGACTGGGGCAGAGAGAGACTGGGGCAGAGAGAGACTGTGGCAGAGAGACACTGTGGCAGAGAGAGAGACTGGGGCAGAGAGAGAGACTGGGGCAGAGAGAGAGACTGGGGCAGAGAGAGAGACTGGGGCAGAGAGAGAGACTGGGGCAGAGAGAGAGACTGGGGCAGAGAGAGAGACTGGGGCAGAGAGAGAGACTGGGGCAGAGAGAGAGACTGGGGCAGAGAGAGAGACTGGGGCAGAGAGAGAGACTGGGGCAGAGAGAGAGACTGGGGCAGAGAGAGAGACTGGGGCAGAGAGAGAGACTGGGGCAGAGAGAGAGACTGGGGCAGAGAGAGAGACTGGGGCAGAGAGAGAGACTGGGGCAGAGAGAGAGACTGGGGCAGAGAGAGAGACTGGGGCAGAGAGAGAGACTGGGGCAGAGAGAGAGACTGGGGCAGAGAGAGAGACTGGGGCAGAGAGAGAGACTGGGGCAGAGAGAGAGACTGGGGCAGAGAGAGAGACTGGGGCAGAGAGAGAGACTGGGGCAGAGAGAGAGACTGGGGCAGAGAGAGAGACTGGGGCAGAGAGAGAGACTGGGGCAGAGAGAGAGACTGGGGCAGAGAGAGAGACTGGGGCAGAGAGAGAGACTGGGGCAGAGAGAGAGACTGGGGCAGAGAGAGAGACTGGGGCAGAGAGAGAGACTGGGGCAGAGAGAGACTGGGGCAGAGTGAGACTGAGGCAGAGAGAGACTGAGGCAGAGAGAGACTGAGGCAGAGAGAGACTGGGGCAGAGAGAGACTGGGGCAGAGAGAGACTGGGGCAGAGAGAGACTGGGGCAGAGAGAGACTGGGGCAGAGAGAGACTGGGGCAGAGAGAGACTGGGGCAGAGAAACTGAGACAGGGAGAGACGGAGACAGGGAGAGACGGAGACAGGGAGAGACGGAGACAGGGAGAGACGGAGGCAGAGTGAGACTGGGGCAGAGAGAGACTGAGGCAGGAAGAGACTGAGGCAGGAAGAGACTGAGGCAGGAAGAGACTGAGGCAGAGAGATACTGTGCAGAGAGAGACTGGGGCAGAGTGAGACTGGGGCAGAGTGAGACTGAGGCAGAGAGAGACTGGGGCAGGGAGAGACTGGGGCAGAGAGAGACTGGGGCAGAGAGGGACTGGGGCAGAGAGAGACTGGGGCAGAGAGAGACTGGGGCAGAGAGAGAGACTGGGGCAGAGTGAGAGACTGGGGCAGAGTGAGAGACTGGGGCAAAGAGAGAGACTGAGACAGAGAGAGAGACTGAGACAGAGAGAGAGACTGAGACAGAGACACTGAGACAGGGAGAGACGGAGACAGGGAGAGACGGAGACAGGGAGAGACGGAGGCAGAGTGAGACGGGGGCAGAGAGAGACTGAGGCAGGAAGAGACTGAGGCAGAGAGATACTGTGCAGAGAGAGACTGGGGCAGAGTGAGACTGGGGCAGGGAGAGACTGGGGCAGGGAGAGACTGGGGCAGGGAGAGACTGGGGCAGGGAGAGACTGGGGCAGGGAGAGACTGGGGCAGGGAGAGACTGGGGCAGGGAGAGACTGGGGCAGGGAGAGACTGGGGCAGGGAGAGACTGGGGCAGGGAGAGACTGGGGCAGGGAGAGACTGGGGCAGGGAGAGACTGGGGCAGGGAGAGACTGGGGCAGGGAGAGACTGGGGCAGGGAGAGACTGGGGCAGGGAGAGACTGGGGCAGGGAGAGACTGGGGCAGGGAGAGACTGGGGCAGGGAGAGACTGGGGCAGGGAGAGACTGGGGCAGGGAGAGACTGGGGCAGGGAGAGACTGGGGCAGGGAGAGACTGGGGCAGGGAGAGACTGGGGCAGGGAGAGACTGGGGCAGGGAGAGACTGGGGCAGGGAGAGACTGGGGCAGGGAGAGACTGGGGCAGGGAGAGACTGGGGCAGGGAGAGACTGGGGCAGGGAGAGACTGGGGCAGGGAGAGACTGGGGCAGGGAGAGACTGGGGCAGGGAGAGACTGGGGCAGGGAGAGACTGGGGCAGGGAGAGACTGGGGCAGGGAGAGACTGGGGCAGGGAGAGACTGGGGCAGGGAGCGACTGGGGCAGAGAGCGACTGGGGCAGAGAGCGACTGGGGCAGAGAGCGACTGGGGCAGAGAGCGACTGGGGCAGAGAGCGACTGGGGCAGAGAGCGACTGGGGCAGAGAGCGACTGGGGCAGAGAGCGACTGGGGCAGAGAGCGACTGGGGCAGAGAGCGACTGGGGCAGAGAGCGACTGGGGCAGAGAGCGACTGGGGCAGAGAGCGACTGGGGCAGAGAGCGACTGGGGCAGAGAGCGACTGGGGCAGAGAGCGACTGGGGCAGAGAGCGACTGGGGCAGAGAGCGACTGGGGCAGAGAGCGACTGGGGCAGAGAGCGACTGGGGCAGAGAGCGACTGGGGCAGAGAGCGACTGGGGCAGAGAGCGACTGGGGCAGAGAGCGACTGGGGCAGAGAGCGACTGGGGCAGAGAGCGACTGGGGCAGAGAGCGACTGGGGCAGAGAGCGACTGGGGCAGAGAGCGACTGGGGCAGAGAGCGACTGGGGCAGAGAGCGACTGGGGCAGAGAGCGACTGGGGCAGAGAGCGACTGGGGCAGAGAGCGACTGGGGCAGAGAGCGACTGGGGCAGAGAGCGACTGGGGCAGAGAGCGACTGGGGCAGAGAGCGACTGGGGCAGAGAGCGACTGGGGCAGAGAGAGACTGGGGCAGAGAGAGACTGGGGCAGAGAGAGACTGGGGCAGAGAGAGACTGGGGCAGAGAGAGACTGGGGCAGAGAGAGACTGGGGCAGAGAGAGACTGGGGCAGAGAGAGACTGGGGCAGAGAGAGACTGGGGCAGAGAGAGACTGGGGCAGAGAGAGACTGGGGCAGAGAGAGACTGGGGCAGAGAGAGACTGGGGCAGAGAGAGACTGGGGCAGAGAGAGACTGGGGCAGAGAGAGACTGGGGCAGAGAGAGACTGGGGCAGAGAGAGACTGGGGCAGAGAGAGACTGGGGCAGAGAGAGACTGGGGCAGAGAGAGACTGGGGCAGAGAGAGACTGGGGCAGAGAGAGACTGGGGCAGAGAGAGACTGGGGCAGAGAGAGACTGGGGCAGAGAGAGACTGGGGCAGAGAGAGACTGGGGCAGAGAGAGACTGGGGCAGAGAGAGACAGACGCAGACATAGACTGGGGCAGAGAGAGACTGGGGCAGAGAGAGACTGTGGCAGAGAGACACTGTGGCAGAGAGAGAGACTGGGGCAGAGAGAGAGACTGGGGCAGAGAGAGAGACTGGGGCAGAGAGAGAGACTGGGGCAGAGAGAGAGACTGGGGCAGAGAGAGAGACTGGGGCAGAGAGAGAGACTGGGGCAGAGAGAGAGACTGGGGCAGAGAGAGAGACTGGGGCAGAGAGAGAGACTGGGGCAGAGAGAGAGACTGGGGCAGAGATAGAGACTGGGGCAGAGAGAGAGACTGGGGCAGAGAGAGAGACTGGGGCAGAGAGAGAGACTGGGGCAGAGAGAGAGACTGGGGCAGAGAGAGAGACTGGGGCAGAGAGAGAGACTGGGGCAGAGAGAGAGACTGGGGCAGAGAGAGAGACTGGGGCAGAGAGAGAGACTGGGGCAGAGAGAGAGACTGGGGCAGAGAGAGAGACTGGGGCAGAGAGAGAGACTGGGGCAGAGAGAGAGACTGGGGCAGAGAGAGAGACTGGGGCAGAGAGAGAGACTGGGGCAGAGAGAGAGACTGGGGCAGAGAGAGAGACTGGGGCAGAGAGAGAGACTGGGGCAGAGAGAGAGACTGGGGCAGAGAGAGAGACTGGGGCAGAGAGAGAGACTGGGGCAGAGAGAGAGACTGGGGCAGAGAGAGACTGGGGCAGAGTGAGACTGAGGCAGAGAGAGACTGAGGCAGAGAGAGACTGAGGCAGAGAGAGACTGGGGCAGAGAGAGACTGGGGCAGAGAGAGACTGGGGCAGAGAGAGACTGGGGCAGAGAGAGACTGGGGCAGAGAGAGACTGGGGCAGAGAAACTGAGACAGGGAGAGACGGAGACAGGGAGAGACGGAGACAGGGAGAGACGGAGACAGGGAGAGACGGAGGCAGAGTGAGACTGGGGCAGAGAGAGACTGAGGCAGGAAGAGACTGAGGCAGGAAGAGACTGAGGCAGGAAGAGACTGAGGCAGAGAGATACTGTGCAGAGAGAGACTGGGGCAGAGTGAGACTGGGGCAGAGTGAGACTGAGGCAGAGAGAGACTGGGGCAGGGAGAGACTGGGGCAGAGAGAGACTGGGGCAGAGAGGGACTGGGGCAGAGAGAGACTGGGGCAGAGAGAGACTGGGGCAGAGAGAGAGACTGGGGCAGAGTGAGAGACTGGGGCAGAGTGAGAGACTGGGGCAAAGAGAGAGACTGAGACAGAGAGAGAGACTGAGACAGAGAGAGAGACTGAGACAGAGACACTGAGACAGGGAGAGACGGAGACAGGGAGAGACGGAGACAGGGAGAGACGGGGGCAGAGTGAGACGGGGGCAGAGAGAGACTGAGGCAGGAAGAGACTGAGGCAGAGAGATACTGTGCAGAGAGAGACTGGGGCAGAGTGAGACTGGGGCAGAGAGAGACTGGGGCAGGGAGAGACTGGGGCAGGGAGAGACTGGGGCAGGGAGAGACTGGGGCAGGGAGAGACTGGGGCAGGGAGAGACTGGGGCAGGGAGAGACTGGGGCAGGGAGAGACTGGGGCAGGGAGAGACTGGGGCAGGGAGAGACTGGGGCAGGGAGAGACTGGGGCAGGGAGAGACTGGGGCAGGGAGAGACTGGGGCAGGGAGAGACTGGGGCAGGGAGAGACTGGGGCAGGGAGAGACTGGGGCAGGGAGAGACTGGGGCAGGGAGAGACTGGGGCAGGGAGAGACTGGGGCAGGGAGAGACTGGGGCAGGGAGAGACTGGGGCAGGGAGAGACTGGGGCAGGGAGAGACTGGGGCAGGGAGAGACTGGGGCAGGGAGAGACTGGGGCAGGGAGAGACTGGGGCAGGGAGAGACTGGGGCAGGGAGAGACTGGGGCAGGGAGAGACTGGGGCAGGGAGAGACTGGGGCAGGGAGAGACTGGGGCAGGGAGAGACTGGGGCAGGGAGAGACTGGGGCAGGGAGAGACTGGGGCAGGGAGAGACTGGGGCAGGGAGAGACTGGGGCAGGGAGAGACTCGGGCAGGGAGAGACTGGGGCAGGGAGAGACTGGGGCAGGGAGAGACTGGTGCAGGGAGAGACTGGGGCAGGGAGAGACTGGGGCAGGGAGAGACTGGGGCAGGGAGAGACTGGGGCAGGGAGAGACTGGGGCAGGGAGAGACTGGGGCAGGGAGAGACTGGGGCAGGGAGAGACTGGGGCAGGGAGAGACTGGGGCAGGGAGAGACTGGGGCAGGGAGAGACTGGGGCAGGGAGAGACTGGGGCAGGGAGAGACTGGGGCAGGGAGAGACTGGGGCAGAGAGAGACTGGGGCAGAGAGAGACTGGGGCAGAGAGAGACTGGGGCAGAGAGAGACTGGGGCAGAGAGAGACTGGGGCAGAGAGAGACTGGGGCAGAGAGAGACTGGGGCAGAGAGAGACTGGGGCAGAGAGAGACTGGGGCAGAGAGAGACTGGGGCAGAGAGAGACTGGGGCAGAGAGAGACTGGGGCAGAGAGAGACTGGGGCAGAGAGAGACTGGGGCAGAGAGAGACTGAGGCAGAGAGAGACTGGGGCAGAGAGATACTGGGGCAGAGAGAGACTGCGGCAGAGAGAGACTGGGGCAGAGAGAGACTGGGGCAGAGAAAGACTGGGGCAGAGAGAGACTGGGGCAGAGAGAGACTGGGGCAGAGAGAGACTGGGGCAGAGAGAGACTGGGGCAGAGAGAGACTGGGGCAGAGAGAGACTGGGGCAGAGAGAGACTGGGGAAGAGAGAGACTGGGGCAGAGAGAGACTGGGGCAGAGAGAGACACAGGGGCACAGAGAGAGACTGGGGCAGAGAGAGACTGGGGCAGAGAGAGACTGGGGCAGAGAGACACTGGGGCAGAGAGAGACTGGGGCAGAGAGAGACTGGGGCAGAGAGAGACTGGGGCAGAGAGAGACTGGGGCAGAGTGAGACTGGGGCAGAGTGAGACTGGGGCAGAGTGAGACTGAGACAGAGAGAGAGACTGAGACAGAGAGAGAGACTGAGACAGAGAGAGAGACTGAGACAGAGAGAGAGACTGAGACAGAGACAGAGACTGAGACAGAGAGAGACGGAGACAGGGAGAGACGGAGACAGGGAGAGTCGGAGGCAGAGTGAGACTGGGGCAGAGAGAGACTGAGGCAGGAAGAGACTGGGGCAGAGTGAGACTGGGGCAGAGTGAGACTGGGGCAGAGTGAGACTGGGGCAGAGTGAGACTGGGGCCGAGTGAGACTGGGGCCGAGTGAGACTGGGGCCGAGTGAGACTGGGGCCGAGTGAGACTGGGGCAGAGAGAGACTGGGGCAGAGAGAGACTGGGGCAGAGAGAGACTGGGGCAGAGAGAGACTGGGGCAGAGAGAGACTGAGGCAGAGGTAGACTGGGGCAGAGAGAGAAAGGGGCAGAGAGAGAAAGGGACAGAGAGAGACTGGTGTGGAGAGAGAGAGAGAGAGAGAGGCAGAGAGAGAAAGAGCAGAGAGAGAAAGAGCAGAGAGAGAGAGGGGCAGAGAGAGACTGAGGCAGAGAGAGACTGAGGCAGAGAGCGACTGAGGCAGAGAGAGACAGAGAGAGAGAGGCAGAGAGAGAGGCAGAGAGAGAAAGGGGCAGAGAGAGAAAGGGGCAGAGAGAGACTGGGGCAGAGAGAGACTGGGGCAGAGAGAGACTGGGGCAGAGAGAGACTGGGGCAGAGAGCGACTGGGGCAGAGAGAGACTGGGGCAGAGAGAGACTGGGGCAGAGAGAGACTGGGGCAGAGAGAGACTGGGGCAGAGAGAGACTGGGGCAGAGAGAGACTGGGGCAGAGAGAGACTGGGGCAGAGAGAGACTGGGGCAGAGAGAGACTGGGGCAGAGAGAGACTGGGGCAGAGAGAGACTGGGGCAGAGAGAGACTGGGGCAGAGAGAGACTGGGGCAGAGAGAGACTGGGGCAGAGAGAGACTGAGGCAGAGAGAGACTGGGGCAGAGAGATACTGGGGCAGAGAGAGACTGCGGCAGAGAGAGACTGGGGCAGAGAGAGACTGGGGCAGAGAAAGACTGGGGCAGAGAGAGACTGGGGCAGAGAGAGACTGGGGCAGAGAGAGACTGGGGCAGAGAGAGACTGGGGCAGAGAGAGACTGGGGCAGAGAGAGACTGGGGCAGAGAGAGACTGGGGAAGAGAGAGACTGGGGCAGAGAGAGACTGGGGCAGAGAGAGACACAGGGGCACAGAGAGAGACTGGGGCAGAGAGAGACTGGGGCAGAGAGAGACTGGGGCAGAGAGACACTGGGGCAGAGAGAGACTGGGGCAGAGAGAGACTGGGGCAGAGAGAGACTGGGGCAGAGAGAGACTGGGGCAGAGTGAGACTGGGGCAGAGTGAGACTGGGGCAGAGTGAGACTGAGACAGAGAGAGAGACTGAGACAGAGAGAGAGACTGAGACAGAGAGAGAGACTGAGACAGAGAGAGAGACTGAGACAGAGACAGAGACTGAGACAGAGAGAGACGGAGACAGGGAGAGACGGAGACAGGGAGAGTCGGAGGCAGAGTGAGACTGGGGCAGAGAGAGACTGAGGCAGGAAGAGACTGGGGCAGAGTGAGACTGGGGCAGAGTGAGACTGGGGCAGAGTGAGACTGGGGCAGAGTGAGACTGGGGCCGAGTGAGACTGGGGCCGAGTGAGACTGGGGCCGAGTGAGACTGGGGCCGAGTGAGACTGGGGCAGAGAGAGACTGGGGCAGAGAGAGACTGGGGCAGAGAGAGACTGGGGCAGAGAGAGACTGGGGCAGAGAGAGACTGAGGCAGAGGTAGACTGGGGCAGAGAGAGAAAGGGGCAGAGAGAGAAAGGGACAGAGAGAGACTGGTGTGGAGAGAGAGAGAGAGAGAGAGGCAGAGAGAGAAAGAGCAGAGAGAGAAAGAGCAGAGAGAGAGAGGGGCAGAGAGAGACTGAGGCAGAGAGAGACTGAGGCAGAGAGCGACTGAGGCAGAGAGAGACAGAGAGAGAGAGGCAGAGAGAGAGGCAGAGAGAGAAAGGGGCAGAGAGAGAAAGGGGCAGAGAGAGACTGGGGCAGAGAGAGACTGGGGCAGAGAGAGACTGGGGCAGAGAGCGACTGGGGCAGAGAGCGACTGGGGCAGAGAGCGACTGGGGCAGAGAGCGACTGGGGCAGAGAGCGACTGGGGCAGAGAGCGACTGGGGCAGAGAGCGACTGGGGCAGAGAGCGACTGGGGCAGAGAGCGACTGGGGCAGAGAGCGACTGGGGCAGAGAGCGACTGGGGCAGAGAGCGACTGGGGCAGAGAGCGACTGGGGCAGAGAGCGACTGGGGCAGAGAGCGACTGGGGCAGAGAGCGACTGGGGCAGAGAGCGACTGGGGCAGAGAGCGACTGGGGCAGAGAGCGACTGGGGCAGAGAGCGACTGGGGCAGAGAGCGACTGGGGCAGAGAGCGACTGGGGCAGAGAGCGACTGGGGCAGAGAGCGACTGGGGCAGAGAGCGACTGGGGCAGAGAGCGACTGGGGCAGAGAGCGACTGGGGCAGAGAGCGACTGGGGCAGAGAGCGACTGGGGCAGAGAGCGACTGGGGCAGAGAGCGACTGGGGCAGAGAGCGACTGGGGCAGAGAGCGACTGGGGCAGAGAGCGACTGGGGCAGAGAGCGACTGGGGCAGAGAGCGACTGGGGCAGAGAGCGACTGGGGCAGAGAGCGACTGGGGCAGAGAGCGACTGGGGCAGAGAGCGACTGGGGCAGAGAGCGACTGGGGCAGAGAGCGACTGGGGCAGAGAGCGACTGGGGCAGAGAGCGACTGGGGCAGAGAGCGACTGGGGCAGAGAGCGACTGGGGCAGAGAGCGACTGGGGCAGAGAGCGACTGGGGCAGAGAGCGACTGGGGCAGAGAGCGACTGGGGCAGAGAGCGACTGGGGCAGAGAGCGACTGGGGCAGAGAGCGACTGGGGCAGAGAGCGACTGGGGCAGAGAGCGACTGGGGCAGAGAGCGACTGGGGCAGAGAGCGACTGGGGCAGAGAGCGACTGGGGCAGAGAGCGACTGGGGCAGAGAGCGACTGGGGCAGAGAGCGACTGGGGCAGAGAGCGACTGGGGCAGAGAGCGACTGGGGCAGAGAGAGACTGGGGCAGAGAGAGACTGGGGCAGAGAGAGACTGGGGCAGAGAGAGACTGGGGCAGAGAGAGACTGGGGCAGAGAGAGACTGGGGCAGAGAGAGACTGGGGCAGAGAGAGACTGGGGCAGAGAGAGACTGGGGCAGAGAGAGACTGGGGCAGAGAGAGACTGGGGCAGAGAGAGACTGGGGCAGAGAGAGACTGGGGCAGAGAGAGACTGGGGCAGAGAGAGACTGGGGAAGAGAGAGACAGGGGCAGAGAGAGACTGGGGCAGAGAGAGACACTGGGGCAGAGAGAGAGACTGGGGCAGAGAGAAACTGGGGCAGAGAGAGACTGGGGCAGAGAGAGACTGGGGCAGAGAGAGACTGGGGCAGAGAGAGACTGGGGCAGAGAGAGACTGGGGCAGAGAGAGACTGGGGCAGAGAGAGACTGGGGCAGAGAGAGACTGGGGCAGAGAGAGACTGGGGCAGAGAGAGACTGGGGCAGAGAGAGACTGGGGCAGAGAGAGACTGGGGCAGAGAGAGACTGGGGCAGAGAGAGACTGGGTCAGAGAGAGACTGGGTCAGAGAGAGACTGGGGCAGAGAGAGACTGGGGCAGAGATAGACTGGGGCAGAGATAGACTGGGGCAGAGAGAGACTGGGGCAGAGAGAGACTGGGGCAGAGTGAGACTGGGGCAGAGTGAGACTGGGGCAGAGTGAGACTGGGGCAGAGTGAGACTGGGGCAGAGTGAGACTGGGGCAGAGTGAGACTGGGGCAGAGTGAGACTGGGGCAGAGTGAGACTGGGGCAGAGTGAGACTGGGGCAGAGAGAGAGACTGAGACAGAGAGAGAGACTGAGACAGAGAGAGAGACTGAGACAGAGAGAGAGACTGAGACAGGGAGAGACGGAGACAGGGAGAGACGGAGACAGGGAGAGACGGAGGCAGAGTGAGACTGGGGCAGAGAGAGACTGAGGCAGGAAGAGACTGGGGCAGAGTGAGACTGGGGCAGAGAGAGACTGAGGCAGAGAGAGACTGGGGCAGAGAGAGACTGGGGCAGAGAGAGACTGCGGCAGAGAGAGACTGGGGCAGAGAGAGACTGGGGCAGAGAGAGACTGGGGCAGAGAGAGACTGGGGCAGAGAGAGACTGGGGCAGAGAGAGACTGGGGCAGAGAGAGACTGGGGCAGAGAGAGACTGGGACAGAGAGAGACTGGGACAGAGAGAGACTGGGACAGAGAGAGACTGGGACAGAGAGAGACTGGGGCAGAGAGAGACTGGGGCAGAGAGAGACTGGGGCAGAGAGAGACTGGGACAGAGAGAGACTGGGGCAGAGAGAGACTGGGGCAGAGAGAGACTGGGGCAGAGAGAGACTGGGGCAGAGAGAGACTGGGGCAGAGAGAGACTGGGGCAGAGAGAGACTGGGGCAGAGAGAGACTGGGGCAGAGAGAGACTGGGGCAGAGAGAGACTGGGGCAGAGAGAGACTGGGGCAGAGAGAGACTGGGGCAGAGAGAGACTGGGGCAGAGAGAGACTGGGGCAGAGAGAGACTGGGGCAGAGAGAGACTGGGGCAGAGAGAGACTGGGGCAGAGAGAGACTGGGGCAGAGAGAGACTGGGGCAGAGAGAGACTGGGGCAGAGAGAGACTGGGGCAGAGAGAGACTGGGGCAGAGAGAGACTGGGGCAGAGAGAGACTGGGGCAGAGAGAGACTGGGGCAGAGAGAGACTGGGGCAGAGAGAGACTGGGGCAGAGAGAGACTGGGGCAGAGAGAGACTGGGGCAGAGAGAGACTGGGGCAGAGAGAGACTGGGGCAGAGAGAGACTGGGGCAGAGAGAGACTGGGGCAGAGAGAGACTGGGGCAGAGAGAGACTGGGGCAGAGAGAGACTGGGGCAGAGAGAGACTGGGGCAGAGAGAGACTGGGGCAGAGAGAGACTGGGGCAGAGAGAGACTGGGGCAGAGAGAGACTGGGGCAGAGAGAGACTGGGGCAGAGAGAGACAGACGCAGACATAGACTGGGGCAGAGAGAGACTGGGGCAGAGAGAGACTGTGGCAGAGAGAGAGACTGTGGCAGAGAGAGAGACTGGGGCAGAGAGAGAGACTGGGGCAGAGAGAGAGACTGGGGCAGAGAGAGAGACTGGGGCAGAGAGAGAGACTGGGGCAGAGAGAGAGACTGGGGCAGAGAGAGAGACTGGGGCAGAGAGAGAGACTGGGGCAGAGAGAGAGACTGGGGCAGAGAGAGAGACTGGGGCAGAGAGAGAGACTGGGGCAGAGAGAGAGACTGGGGCAGAGAGAGAGACTGGGGCAGAGAGAGAGACTGGGGCAGAGAGAGAGACTGGGGCAGAGAGAGAGACTGGGGCAGAGAGAGAGACTGGGGCAGAGAGAGAGACTGGGGCAGAGAGAGAGACTGGGGCAGAGAGAGAGACTGGGGCAGAGAGAGAGACTGGGGCAGAGAGAGAGACTGGGGCAGAGAGAGAGACTGGGGCAGAGAGAGAGACTGGGGCAGAGAGAGACTGGGGCAGAGAGAGAGACTGGGGCAGAGAGAGAGACTGGGGCAGAGAGAGAGACTGGGACAGAGAGAGACTGGGGCAGAGAGAGAGACTGGGGCAGAGAGAGAGACTGGGGCAGAGAGAGAGACTGGGGCAGAGAGAGAGACTGGGGCAGAGAGAGAGACTGGGGCAGAGAGAGAGACTGGGGCAGAGAGAGAGACTGGGGCAGAGAGAGAGACTGGGGCAGAGAGAGAGACTGGGGCAGAGAGAGAGACTGGGGCAGAGAGAGAGACTGGGGCAGAGAGAGACTGGGGCAGAGTGAGACTGAGGCAGAGAGAGACTGAGGCAGAGAGAGACTGAGGCAGAGAGAGACTGGGGCAGAGAGAGACTGGGGCAGAGAGAGACTGGGGCAGAGAGAGACTGGGGCAGAGAGAGACTGGGGCAGAGAGAGACTGGGACAGAGAGAGACTGGGACAGAGAGAGACTGGGACAGAGAGAGACTGGGACAGAGAGAGAGACTGGGGCAGAGAGAGAGACTGGGGCAGAGAGAGAGACTGGGGCAGAGAGAGACTGGGGCAGAGTGAGACTGAGGCAGAGAGAGACTGAGGCAGAGAGAGACTGAGGCAGAGAGAGACTGGGGCAGAGAGAGACTGGGGCAGAGAGAGACTGGGGCAGAGAGAGACTGGGGCAGAGAGAGACTGGGGCAGAGAGAGACTGGGGCAGAGAGAGACTGGGACAGAGAGAGACTGGGACAGAGAGAGACTGGGACAGAGAGAGACTGGGACAGAGAGAGACTGGGACAGAGAGAGACTGGGACAGAGAGAGACTGGGACAGAGAGAGACTGGGACAGAGAGAGACTGGGACAGAGAGAGACTGGGGCAGAGAGAGAGACTGGGGCAGAGAGAGAGACTGGGGCAGAGAGAGAGACTGGGGCAGAGAGAGAGACTGGGACAGAGAGAGACTGGGACAGAGAGAGACTGGGACAGAGAGAGACTGGGACAGAGAGAGACTGGGACAGAGAGAGACTGGGACAGAGAGAGACTGGGACAGAGAGAGACTGGGACAGAGAGAGACTGGGGCAGAGAGAGAGACTGGGGCAGAGAGAGAGACTGGGGCAGAGAGAGAGACTGGGGCAGAGAGAGAGACTGGGGCAGAGAGAGAGACTGGGGCAGAGAGAGAGACTGGGGCAGAGAGAGAGACTGGGGCAGAGAGAGACTGAGGCAGGGAGAGACTGGGGCAGAGTGAGACTGGGGCAGAGTGAGACTGGGGCAGAGTGAGACTGGGGCAGAGTGAGACTGGGGCAGAGTGAGACTGGGGCAGAGTGAGACTGGGGCAGAGAGAGACTGGGGCAGAGAGAGACTGGGGCAGAGAGAGACTGGGGCAGAGAGAGACTGGGGCAGAGAGAGACTGGGGCAGAGAGAGACTGGGGAAGAGAGAGACAGGGGCAGAGAGAGACTGGGGCAGAGAGAGACACTGGGGCACAGAGAGAGACTGGGGCAGAGAGAGAGACTGGGGCAGAGAGAGACTGGGGCAGAGAGAGACTGGGGCAGAGAGAGACTGGGGCAGAGAGAGACTGGGGCAGAGAGAGACTGGGGCAGAGAGAGACTGGGGCAGAGAGAGACTGGGGCAGAGAGAGACTGGGGCAGAGTGAGACTGGGGCAGAGTGAGACTGGGGCAGAGTGAGACTGGGGCAGAGTGAGACTGGGGCAGAGTGAGACTGGGGCAGAGTGAGACTGGGGCAGAGAGAGAGACTGAGACAGAGAGAGAGACTGAGACAGAGAGAGAGACTGAGACAGAGAGAGAGACTGAGACAGAGAGAGAGACTGAGACAGAGAGAGAGACTGAGACAGGGAGAGACGGAGACAGGGAGAGACGGAGGCAGAGTGAGACTGGGGCAGAGTGAGACTGGGGCAGAGTGAGACTGGGGCAGAGAGAGACTGGGGCAGAGAGCGACTGGGGCAGAGAGCGACTGGGGCAGAGAGCGACTGGGGCAGAGAGCGACTGGGGCAGAGAGCGACTGGGGCAGAGAGCGACTGGGGCAGATTGAGACTGGGGCAGATTGAGACTGGGGCAGAGTGAGACTGGGGCAGAGTGAGACTGGGGCAGAGTGAGACTGGGGCAGAGAGAGAGACTGGGGCAGAGAGAGAGACTGGGGCAGAGAGAGACTGGGGCAGAGAGAGACTGAGGCAGGGAGAGACTGGGGCAGAGTGAGACTGGGGCAGAGTGAGACTGGGGCAGATTGAGACTGGGGCAGAGTGAGACTGGGGCAGAGTGAGACTGGGGCAGAGAGAGACTGGGGCAGAGAGAGACTGGGGCAGAGAGAGACTGGGGCAGAGAGAGACTGGGGCAGAGAGAGACTGGGGCAGAGAGAGACTGGGGCAGAGAGAGACTGGGGCAGAGAGAGACTGGGGCAGAGAGAGACTGGGGCAGAGAGAGACTGGGGCAGAGAGAGACAGACGCAGACATAGACTGGGGCAGAGAGAGACTGGGGCAGAGAGAGACTGGAGCAGAGAGAGACTGGGGCAGAGAGAGACTGGGGCAGAGAGAGACTGGGGCAGAGAGAGACTGGGGCAGAGAGAGACTGGGGCAGAGAGAGACTGGGGCAGAGAGAGACTGGGGCAGAGAGAGACTGGGACAGAGAGAGACTGGGGCAGAGAGAGACTGGGGCAGAGAGAGACTGGGGCAGAGAGAGACTGGGGCAGAGAGAGACTGGGGCAGAGAGAGACTGGGGCAGAGAGAGACTGGGGCAGAGAGAGACTGGGGCAGAGAGAGACTGGGGCAGAGAGAGACTGGGGCAGAGAGAGACTGGGGCAGAGAGAGACTGGGGCAGAGAGAGACTGGGGCAGAGAGAGACTGAGGCAGAGGTAGACTGGGGCAGAGAGAGAAAGGGGCAGAGAGAGAAAGGGGCAGAGAGAGACTGGGGCAGAGAGAGACTGGGACAGAGAGAGACTGGGACAGAGAGAGACTGGGACAGAGAGCGAATGAGGCAGAGAGCGACTGAGGCAGAGAGCGACTGAGGCAGAGAGCGACTGAGGCAGAGAGCGACTGAGGCAGAGAGAGACTGGGGCAGAGAGAGACTGGGGCAGAGAGAGACTGGGGCAGAGAGAGACTGGGGCAGAGAGAGACTGGGGCAGAGAGAGACTGGGGCAGAGAGAGACTGGGGCAGAGAGAGACTGAGGCAGAGAGAGACTGAGGCAGAGAGAGACAGGGGCAGAGAGAGACAGGGGCAGAGAGAGACAGGGGCAGAGAGAGACGGGCAGAGAGCGACTGGGGCAGAGAGAGACTGAGGCAGAGAGAGACTGGGGCAGAGAGAGACTGGGGCAGAGAGAGACTGGGGCAGAGAGAGACTGGGGCAGAGAGCGACTGGGGCAGAGAGCGACTGGGGCAGAGAGGGACTGGGGCAGAGAGAGACTGGGGCAGAGAGCGACTGGGGCAGAGAGCGACTGGGGCAGAGTGCGACTGGGGCAGAGTGCGACTGGGGCAGAGAGCGACTGGGGCAGAGAGCGACTGGGGCAGAGAGAGACTGGGGCAGAGAGAGACTGGGGCAGAGAGAGACTGGGGCAGAGAGAGACTGGGGCAGAGAGAGACTGGGGCAGAGAGAGACTGAGGCAGAGGTAGACTGGGGCAGAGAGAGAAAGGGGCAGAGAGAGACTGGGGCAGAGAGAGACTGGGGCAGAGAGAGACTGGGACAGAGAGAGACTGGGACAGAGAGCGAATGAGGCAGAGAGCGACTGAGGCAGAGAGCGACTGAGGCAGAGAGCGACTGAGGCAGAGAGAGACTGGGGCAGAGAGAGACTGGGGCAGAGAGAGACTGGGGCAGAGAGAGACTGGGGCAGAGAGAGACTGGGGCAGAGAGAGACAGGGGCAGAGAGAGACAGGGGCAGAGAGAGACGGGCAGAGAGCGACTGGGGCAGAGAGAGACTGAGGCAGAGAGAGACAGGGGCAGAGAGAGACTGGGGCAGAGAGAGACACTGGGGCAGAGAGAGAGACTGGGGCAGAGAGAGACTGGGGCAGAGAGAGACTGGGGCAGAGAGAGACTGGGGCAGAGAGAGACTGGGGCAGAGAGAGACTGGGGCAGAGAGAGACTGGGGCAGAGAGAGACTGGGGCAGAGAGAGACTGGGGCAGAGAGAGACTGGGGCAGAGAGAGACTGGGGCAGAGAGAGACTGGGGCAGAGAGAGACTGGGGCAGAGAGAGACTGGGTCAGAGAGAGACTGGGGCAGAGAGAGACTGGGGCAGAGATAGACTGGGGCAGAGAGAGACTGGGGCAGAGTGAGACTGGGGCAGAGTGAGACTGGGGCAGAGTGAGACTGGGGCAGAGTGAGACTGGGGCAGAGTGAGACTGGGGCAGAGTGAGACTGGGGCAGAGTGAGACTGGGGCAGAGTGAGACTGGGGCAGAGTGAGACTGGGGCAGAGTGAGACTGGGGCAGAGAGAGAGACTGAGACAGAGAGAGAGACTGAGACAGAGAGAGAGACTGAGACAGAGAGAGAGACTGAGACAGGGAGAGACGGAGACAGGGAGAGACGGAGGCAGAGTGAGACTGGGGCAGAGAGAGACTGGGGCAGAGAGAGACTGGGGCAGAGAGAGACTGGGGCAGAGAGAGACTGGGGCAGAGAGAGACTGGGGCAGAGAGAGACAGACGCAGACATAGACTGGGGCAGAGAGAGACTGGGGCAGAGAGAGACTGGGGCAGAGAGAGACTGGGGCAGAGAGAGAGACTGTGGCAGAGAGAGAGACTGGGGCAGAGAGAGAGACTGGGGCAGAGAGAGAGACTGGGGCAGAGAGAGAGACTGGGGCAGAGAGAGAGACTGGGGCAGAGAGAGAGACTGGGGCAGAGAGAGAGACTGGGGCAGAGAGAGAGACTGGGGCAGAGAGAGAGACTGGGGCAGAGAGAGAGACTGGGGCAGAGAGAGAGACTGGGGCAGAGAGAGAGACTGGGGCAGAGAGAGAGACTGGGGCAGAGAGAGAGACTGGGGCAGAGAGAGAGACTGGGGCAGAGAGAGAGACTGGGGCAGAGAGAGAGACTGGGGCAGAGAGAGAGACTGGGGCAGAGAGAGAGACTGGGGCAGAGAGAGAGACTGGGGCAGAGAGAGAGACTGGGGCAGAGAGAGAGACTGGGGCAGAGAGAGAGACTGGGGCAGAGAGAGAGACTGGGGCAGAGAGAGAGACTGGGGCAGAGAGAGAGACTGGGGCAGAGAGAGAGACTGGGGCAGAGAGAGAGACTGGGGCAGAGAGAGAGACTGGGGCAGAGAGAGAGACTGGGGCAGAGAGAGAGACTGGGGCAGAGAGAGAGACTGGGGCAGAGAGAGAGACTGGGGCAGAGAGAGAGACTGGGGCAGAGAGAGAGACTGGGGCAGAGAGAGAGACTGGGGCAGAGAGAGAGACTGGGGCAGAGAGAGAGACTGGGGCAGAGAGAGAGACTGGGGCAGAGAGAGAGACTGGGGCAGAGAGAGACTGGGGCAGAGTGAGACTGAGGCAGAGAGAGACTGAGGCAGAGAGAGACTGAGGCAGAGAGAGACTGGGGCAGAGAGAGACTGGGGCAGAGAGAGACTGGGGCAGAGAGAGACTGGGGCAGAGAGAGACTGGGGCAGAGAGAGACTGGGACAGAGAGAGACTGGGACAGAGAGAGACTGGGACAGAGAGAGACTGGGACAGAGAGAGAGACTGGGGCAGAGAGAGAGACTCTGGCAGAGAGAGAGACTGGGGCAGAGAGAGACTGGGGCAGAGTGAGACTGAGGCAGAGAGAGACTGAGGCAGAGAGAGACTGAGGCAGAGAGAGACTGGGGCAGAGAGAGACTGGGGCAGAGAGAGACTGGGGCAGAGAGAGACTGGGGCAGAGAGAGACTGGGGCAGAGAGAGACTGGGGCAGAGAGAGACTGGGGCAGAGAGAGACTGGGGCAGAGAGAGACTGGGGCAGAGAGAGACTGGGACAGAGAGAGACTGGGACAGAGAGAGACTGGGACAGAGAGACTGGGACAGAGAGAGACTGGGACAGAGAGAGACTGGGACAGAGAGAGACTGGGGCAGAGAGAGAGACTGGGGCAGAGAGAGAGACTGGGGCAGAGAGAGAGACTGGGGCAGAGAGAGAGACTGGGGCAGAGAGAGAGACTGGGACAGAGAGAGACTGGGACAGAGAGAGACTGGGACAGAGAGAGACTGGGACAGAGAGAGACTGGGACAGAGAGAGACTGGGACAGAGAGAGACTGGGACAGAGAGAGACTGGGACAGAGAGAGACTGGGGCAGAGAGAGAGACTGGGGCAGAGAGAGAGACTGGGGCAGAGAGAGAGACTGGGGCAGAGAGAGAGACTGGGGCAGAGAGAGAGACTGGGGCAGAGAGAGAGACTGGGGCAGAGAGAGAGACTGGGGCAGAGAGAGAGACTGGGGCAGAGAGAGAGACTGGGGCAGAGTGAGAGACTGGGGCAGAGTGAGACTGGGGCAGAGAGAGACTGAGGCAGGGAGAGACTGGGGCAGAGTGAGACTGGGGCAGAGTGAGACTGGGGCAGAGTGAGACTGGGGCAGAGAGAGACTGGGGCAGAGAGAGACTGGGGCAGAGAGAGACTGGGGCAGAGAGAGACTGGGGCAGAGAGAGACTGGGGCAGAGAGAGACTGGGGCAGAGAGAGACTGGGGAAGAGAGAGACAGGGGCAGAGAGAGACTGGGGCAGAGAGAGACACTGGGGCACAGAGAGAGACTGGGGCAGAGAGAGAGACTGGGGCAGAGAGAGACTGGGGCAGAGAGAGACTGGGGCAGAGAGAGACTGGGGCAGAGAGAGACTGGGGCAGAGAGAGACTGGGGCAGAGAGAGACTGGGGCAGAGTGAGACTGGGGCAGAGTGAGACTGGGGCAGAGTGAGACTGGGGCAGAGTGAGACTGGGGCAGAGTGAGACTGGGGCAGAGTGAGACTGGGGCAGAGTGAGACTGGGGCAGAGAGAGAGACTGAGACAGAGAGAGAGACTGAGACAGAGAGAGAGACTGAGACAGAGAGAGAGACTGAGACAGAGAGAGAGACTGAGACAGAGAGAGAGACTGAGACAGGGAGAGACGGAGACAGGGAGAGACGGAGACAGGGAGAGACGGAGGCAGAGTGAGACTGGGGCAGAGTGAGACTGGGGCAGAGTGAGACTGGGGCAGAGAGAGACTGGGGCAGAGAGCGACTGGGGCAGAGAGCGACTGGGGCAGAGAGCGACTGGGGCAGAGAGCGACTGGGGCAGAGAGCGACTGGGGCAGAGAGCGACTGGGGCAGAGAGCGACTGGGGCAGAGAGCGACTGGGGCAGAGAGCGACTGGGGCAGAGAGCGACTGGGGCAGAGAGCGACTGGGGCAGAGAGCGACTGGGGCAGAGAGCGACTGGGGCAGAGAGCGACTGGGGCAGAGAGCGACTGGGGCAGAGAGCGACTGGGGCAGAGAGCGACTGGGGCAGAGAGCGACTGGGGCAGAGAGCGACTGGGGCAGAGAGCGACTGGGGCAGAGAGCGACTGGGGCAGAGAGCGACTGGGGCAGAGAGCGACTGGGGCAGAGAGCGACTGGGGCAGAGAGCGACTGGGGCAGAGAGCGACTGGGGCAGAGAGCGACTGGGGCAGAGAGCGACTGGGGCAGAGAGCGACTGGGGCAGAGAGCGACTGGGGCAGAGAGCGACTGGGGCAGAGAGCGACTGGGGCAGAGAGCGACTGGGGCAGAGAGCGACTGGGGCAGAGAGCGACTGGGGCAGAGAGCGACTGGGGCAGAGAGCGTCTGGGGCAGAGAGCGACTGGGGCAGAGAGCGACTGGGGCAGAGAGCGACTGGGGCAGAGAGCGACTGGGGCAGAGAGCGACTGGGGCAGAGAGCGACTGGGGCAGAGAGCGACTGGGGCAGAGAGCGACTGGGGCAGAGAGCGACTGGGGCAGAGAGCGACTGGGGCAGAGAGAGAGACTGGGGCAGAGAGAGAGACTGGGGCAGAGAGAGAGACTGGGGCAGAGAGAGAGACTGGGGCAGAGAGAGAGACTGGGGCAGAGAGAGAGACTGGGGCAGAGAGAGAGACTGGGGCAGAGAGAGAGACTGGGGCAGAGAGAGAGACTGGGGCAGAGAGAGAGACTGGGGCAGAGAGAGAGACTGGGGCAGAGAGAGAGACTGGGGCAGAGAGAGAGACTGGGGCAGAGAGAGACTGGGGCAGAGAGAGACTGGGGCAGAGAGAGACTGGGGCAGAGAGAGACTGGGGCAGAGAGAGACTGGGGCAGAGAGAGACTGGGGCAGAGAGAGACTGGGGCAGAGAGAGAGACTGGGGCAGAGAGAGACTGGGACAGAGAGAGACTGGGACAGAGAGAGACTGGGACAGAGAGAGACTGGGACAGAGAGAGACTGGGACAGAGAGAGACTGGGACAGAGAGAGACTGGGACAGAGAGAGACTGGGGCAGAGAGAGACTGGGGCAGAGAGAGACTGGGGCAGAGAGAGACTGGGGCAGAGAGAGACTGGGGCAGAGAGAGACTGGGGCAGAGAGAGACTGGGGCAGAGAGAGACTGGGGCAGAGAGAGACTGGGGCAGAGAGAGACTGGGGCAGAGAGAGACTGGGGCAGAGAGAGACTGGGGCAGAGAGAGACTGGGGCAGAGAGAGACTGGGGCAGAGAGAGACTGGGGCAGAGAGAGACTGGGGCAGAGAGAGACTGGGGCAGAGAGAGACTGGGGCAGAGAGAGACTGGGGCAGAGAGAGACTGGGGCAGAGAGAGACTGGGGCAGAGAGAGACTGGGGCAGAGAGAGACTGGGGCAGAGAGAGACAGACGCAGACATAGACTGGGGCAGAGAGAGACTGGGGCAGAGAGAGACTGGGGCAGAGAGAGACTGGGGCAGAGAGACACTGTGGCAGAGAGAGAGACTGGGGCAGAGAGAGAGACTGGGGCAGAGAGAGAGACTGGGGCAGAGAGAGAGACTGGGGCAGAGAGAGAGACTGGGGCAGAGAGAGAGACTGGGGCAGAGAGAGAGACTGGGGCAGAGAGAGAGACTGGGGCAGAGAGAGAGACTGGGGCAGAGAGAGAGACTGGGGCAGAGAGAGAGACTGGGGCAGAGAGAGAGACTGGGGCAGAGAGAGAGACTGGGGCAGAGAGAGAGACTGGGGCAGAGAGAGAGACTGGGGCAGAGAGAGAGACTGGGGCAGAGAGAGAGACTGGGGCAGAGAGAGAGACTGGGGCAGAGAGAGAGACTGGGGCAGAGAGAGAGACTGGGGCAGAGAGAGAGACTGGGGCAGAGAGAGAGACTGGGGCAGAGAGAGAGACTGGGGCAGAGAGAGAGACTGGGGCAGAGAGAGAGACTGGGGCAGAGAGAGAGACTGGGGCAGAGAGAGAGACTGGGGCAGAGAGAGAGACTGGGGCAGAGAGAGAGACTGGGGCAGAGAGAGAGACTGGGGCAGAGAGAGAGACTGGGGCAGAGAGAGAGACTGGGGCAGAGAGAGAGACTGGGGCAGAGAGAGAGACTGGGGCAGAGAGAGAGACTGGGGCAGAGAGAGAGACTGGGGCAGAGAGAGAGACTGGGGCAGAGAGAGAGACTGGGGCAGAGAGAGAGACTGGGGCAGAGAGAGACTGGGGCAGAGAGAGACTGGGGCAGAGAGAGACCGGGACAGAGAGAGACCGGGACAGAGAGAGACCGGGGCAGAGAGAGAGACTGGGGCAGAGAGAGAGACTGGGGCAGAGAGAGAGACTGGGGCAGAGAGAGAGACTGGGGCAGAGAGAGACTGGGGCAGAGAGAGACTGAGGCAGGGAGAGACTGGGGCAGAGTGAGACTGGGGCAGAGTGAGACTGGGGCAGATTGAGACTGGGGCAGAGTGAGACTGGGGCAGAGTGAGACTGGGGCAGAGAGAGACTGGGGCAGAGAGAGACTGGGGCAGAGAGAGACTGGGGCAGAGAGAGACTGGGGCAGAGAGAGACTGGGGCAGAGAGAGACTGGGGCAGAGAGAGACTGGGGCAGAGAGAGACTGGGGCAGAGAGAGACAGACGCAGACATAGACTGGGGCAGAGAGAGACTGGGGCAGAGAGAGACTGGAGCAGAGAGAGACTGGGGCAGAGAGAGACTGGGGCAGAGAGAGACTGGGGCAGAGAGAGACTGGGGCAGAGAGAGACTGGGGCAGAGAGAGACTGGGGCAGAGAGAGACTGGGGCAGAGAGAGACTGGGGCAGAGAGAGACTGGGACAGAGAGAGACTGGGGCAGAGAGAGACTGGGGCAGAGAGAGACTGGGGCAGAGAGAGACTGGGGCAGAGAGAGACTGGGGCAGAGAGAGACTGGGGCAGAGAGAGACTGGGGCAGAGAGAGACTGGGGCAGAGAGAGACTGGGGCAGAGAGAGACTGGGGCAGAGAGAGACTGGGGCAGAGAGAGACTGGGGCAGAGAGAGACTGAGGCAGAGGTAGACTGGGGCAGAGAGAGAAAGGGGCAGAGAGAGACTGGGGCAGAGAGAGACTGGGGCAGAGAGAGACTGGGACAGAGAGAGACTGGGACAGAGAGCGAATGAGGCAGAGAGCGACTGAGGCAGAGAGCGACTGAGGCAGAGAGCGACTGAGGCAGAGAGAGACTGGGGCAGAGAGAGACTGGGGCAGAGAGAGACTGGGGCAGAGAGAGACTGGGGCAGAGAGAGACTGGGGCAGAGAGAGACTGGGGCAGAGAGAGACTGGGGCAGAGAGAGACTGGGGCAGAGAGAGACTGGGGCAGAGAGAGACTGAGGCAGAGAGAGACTGAGGCAGAGAGAGACAGGGGCAGAGAGAGACAGGGGCAGAGAGAGACAGGGGCAGAGAGAGACAGGGGCAGAGAGAGACAGGGGCAGAGAGAGACGGGCAGAGAGCGACTGGGGCAGAGAGAGACTGAGGCAGAGAGAGACTGGGGCAGAGAGAGACTGGGGCAGAGAGAGACTGGGGCAGAGAGAGACTGGGGCAGAGAGCGACTGGGGCAGAGAGCGACTGGGGCAGAGAGCGACTGGGGCAGAGAGGGACTGGGGCAGAGAGAGACTGGGGCAGAGAGCGACTGGGGCAGAGAGCGACTGGGGCAGAGTGCGACTGGGGCAGAGTGCGACTGGGGCAGAGAGCGACTGGGGCAGAGAGCGACTGGGGCAGAGAGAGACTGGGGCAGAGAGAGACTGGGGCAGAGAGAGACTGGGGCAGAGAGAGACTGGGGCAGAGAGAGACTGGGGCAGAGAGAGACTGGGGCAGAGAGAGACTGGGGCAGAGAGAGACTGAGGCAGAGGTAGACTGGGGCAGAGAGAGAAAGGGGCAGAGAGAGACTGGGGCAGAGAGAGACTGGGGCAGAGAGAGACTGGGGCAGAGAGAGACTGGGGCAGAGAGAGACTGGGACAGAGAGCGAATGAGGCAGAGAGCGACTGAGGCAGAGAGCGACTGAGGCAGAGAGCGACTGAGGCAGAGAGAGACTGGGGCAGAGAGAGACTGGGGCAGAGAGAGACTGGGGCAGAGAGAGACTGGGGCAGAGAGAGACTGGGGCAGAGAGAGACTGGGGCAGAGAGAGACTGAGGCAGAGAGAGACTGAGGCAGAGAGAGACAGGGGCAGAGAGAGACAGGGGCAGAGAGAGACAGGGGCAGAGAGAGACGGGCAGAGAGCGACTGGGGCAGAGAGAGACTGAGGCAGAGAGAGACTGGGGCAGAGAGAGACTGGGGCAGAGAGAGACTGGGGCAGAGAGCGACTGGGGCAGAGAGCGACTGGGGCAGAGAGCGACTGGGGCAGAGAGGGACTGGGGCAGAGAGAGACTGGGGCAGAGAGCGACTGGGGCAGAGAGCGACTGGGGCAGAGTGCGACTGGGGCAGAGTGCGACTGGGGCAGAGAGCGACTGGGGCAGAGAGCGACTGGGGCAGAGAGCGACTGGGGCAGAGAGCGACTGGGGCAGAGAGCGACTGGGGCAGAGAGCGACTGGGGCAGAGAGCGACTGGGGCAGAGAGCGACTGGGGCAGAGAGCGACTGGGGCAGAGAGCGACTGGGGCAGAGAGCGACTGGGGCAGAGAGCGACTGGGGCAGAGAGCGACTGGGGCAGAGAGCGACTGGGGCAGAGAGCGACTGGGGCAGAGAGCGACTGGGGCAGAGAGCGACTGGGGCAGAGAGCGACTGGGGCAGAGAGCGACTGGGGCAGAGAGCGACTGGGGCAGAGAGCGACTGGGGCAGAGAGAGACTGGGGCAGAGAGAGACTGGGGCAGAGAGAGACTGGGGCAGAGAGAGACTGGGGCAGAGAGAGACTGGGGCAGAGAGAGACTGGGGCAGAGAGAGACTGGGGCAGAGAGAGACTGGGGCAGAGAGAGACTGGGGCAGAGAGAGACTGGGGCAGAGAGAGACTGGGGCAGAGAGAGACTGGGGCAGAGATAGACTGGGGCAGAGATAGACTGGGGCAGAGATAGACTGGGGCAGAGAGAGACTGGGGCAGAGATAGACTGGGGCAGAGAGAGACTGGGGCAGAGAGAGACTGGGGCAGAGAGAGACTGGGGCAGAGAGAGAGAGACAGAGACAGAGAGAGAGACAGAGACAGAGGCAGAGAGAAAGAGAGGCAGAGAGAAAGATGCAGAGAGTGACTGGGGCAGAGAGAGACTGGGGCAGAGTGAGACTGGGGCAGAGAGACTGGGGCAGGGAGAGACTGGGTCAGGGAGAGACTGGGTCAGGGAGAGACTGGGTCAGGGAGAGACTGGGTCAGGGAGAGACTGGGGCAGAGAGAGAGACTGGGGCAGAGAGAGAGACTGGGGCAGAGAGAGAGACTGGGGCAGAGAGAGAGACTGGGGCAGAGAGAGACTGGGACAGAGAGAGACTGGGACAGAGAGAGACTGGGACAGAGAGAGACTGGGACAGAGAGAGACTGGGACAGAGAGAGACTGGGACAGAGAGAGACTGGGACAGAGAGAGACTGGGACAGAGAGAGACTGGGACAGAGAGAGACTGGGACAGAGAGAGACTGGGGCAGAGAGAGACTGGGGCAGAGAGAGACTGGGGCAGAGAGAGACTGGGGCAGAGAGAGACTGGGGCAGAGAGAGACTGGGGCAGAGAGAGACTGGGGCAGAGAGAGACTGGGGCAGAGAGAGACTGGGGCAGAGAGAGACTGGGGCAGAGAGAGACTGGGGCAGAGAGAGACTGGGGCAGAGAGAGACTGGGGCAGAGAGAGACTGGGGCAGAGAGAGACTGGGGCAGAGAGAGACTGGGGCAGAGAGAGACTGGGGCAGAGAGAGACTGGGGCAGAGAGAGACTGGGGCAGAGAGAGACAGACGCAGACATAGACTGGGGCAGAGAGAGACTGGGGCAGAGAGAGACTGGGGCAGAGAGAGACTGGGGCAGAGAGACACTGTGGCAGAGAGAGAGACTGGGGCAGAGAGAGAGACTGGGGCAGAGAGAGAGACTGGGGCAGAGAGAGAGACTGGGGCAGAGAGAGAGACTGGGGCAGAGAGAGAGACTGGGGCAGAGAGAGAGACTGGGGCAGAGAGAGAGACTGGGGCAGAGAGAGAGACTGGGGCAGAGAGAGAGACTGGGGCAGAGAGAGAGACTGGGGCAGAGAGAGAGACTGGGGCAGAGAGAGAGACTGGGGCAGAGAGAGAGACTGGGGCAGAGAGAGAGACTGGGGCAGAGAGAGAGACTGGGGCAGAGAGAGAGACTGGGGCAGAGAGAGAGACTGGGGCAGAGAGAGAGACTGGGGCAGAGAGAGAGACTGGGGCAGAGAGAGAGACTGGGGCAGAGAGAGAGACTGGGGCAGAGAGAGAGACTGGGGCAGAGAGAGAGACTGGGGCAGAGAGAGAGACTGGGGCAGAGAGAGAGACTGGGGCAGAGAGAGAGACTGGGGCAGAGAGAGAGACTGGGGCAGAGAGAGAGACTGGGGCAGAGAGAGAGACTGGGGCAGAGAGAGAGACTGGGGCAGAGAGAGAGACTGGGGCAGAGAGAGAGACTGGGGCAGAGAGAGAGACTGGGGCAGAGAGAGAGACTGGGGCAGAGAGAGAGACTGGGGCAGAGAGAGAGACTGGGGCAGAGAGAGAGACTGGGGCAGAGAGAGAGACTGGGGCAGAGAGAGAGACTGGGGCAGAGAGAGAGACTGGGGCAGAGAGAGAGACTGGGGCAGAGAGAGAGACTGGGGCAGAGAGAGAGACTGGGGCAGAGAGAGAGACTGGGGCAGAGAGAGAGACTGGGGCAGAGAGAGAGACTGGGGCAGAGAGAGAGACTGGGGCAGAGAGAGAGACTGGGGCAGAGAGAGACTGGGGCAGAGAGAGACTGGGGCAGAGAGAGACCGGGACAGAGAGAGACCGGGACAGAGAGAGACCGGGGCAGAGAGAGAGACTGGGGCAGAGAGAGAGACTGGGGCAGAGAGAGAGACTGGGGCAGAGAGAGAGACTGGGGCAGAGAGAGACTGGGGCAGAGAGAGACTGAGGCAGGGAGAGACTGGGGCAGAGTGAGACTGGGGCAGAGTGAGACTGGGGCAGATTGAGACTGGGGCAGAGTGAGACTGGGGCAGAGAGAGACTGGGGCAGAGAGAGACTGGGGCAGAGAGAGACTGGGGCAGAGAGAGACTGGGGCAGAGAGAGACTGGGGCAGAGAGAGACTGGGGCAGAGAGAGACTGGGGCAGAGAGAGACTGGGGCAGAGAGAGACTGGGGCAGAGAGAGACAGACGCAGACATAGACTGGGGCAGAGAGAGACTGGGGCAGAGAGAGACTGGAGCAGAGAGAGACTGGGGCAGAGAGAGACTGGGGCAGAGAGAGACTGGGGCAGAGAGAGACTGGGGCAGAGAGAGACTGGGGCAGAGAGAGACTGGGGCAGAGAGAGACTGGGGCAGAGAGAGACTGGGGCAGAGAGAGACTGGGACAGAGAGAGACTGGGGCAGAGAGAGACTGGGGCAGAGAGAGACTGGGGCAGAGAGAGACTGGGGCAGAGAGAGACTGGGGCAGAGAGAGACTGGGGCAGAGAGAGACTGGGGCAGAGAGAGACTGGGGCAGAGAGAGACTGGGGCAGAGAGAGACTGGGGCAGAGAGAGACTGGGGCAGAGAGAGACTGGGGCAGAGAGAGACTGAGGCAGAGGTAGACTGGGGCAGAGAGAGAAAGGGGCAGAGAGAGACTGGGGCAGAGAGAGACTGGGGCAGAGAGAGACTGGGACAGAGAGAGACTGGGACAGAGAGCGAATGAGGCAGAGAGCGACTGAGGCAGAGAGCGACTGAGGCAGAGAGCGACTGAGGCAGAGAGCGACTGAGGCAGAGAGAGACTGGGGCAGAGAGAGACTGGGGCAGAGAGAGACTGGGGCAGAGAGAGACTGGGGCAGAGAGAGACTGGGGCAGAGAGAGACTGGGGCAGAGAGAGACTGGGGCAGAGAGAGACTGAGGCAGAGAGAGACTGAGGCAGAGAGAGACAGGGGCAGAGAGAGACAGGGGCAGAGAGAGACAGGGGCAGAGAGAGACAGGGGCAGAGAGAGACGGGCAGAGAGCGACTGGGGCAGAGAGAGACTGAGGCAGAGAGAGACTGGGGCAGAGAGAGACTGGGGCAGAGAGAGACTGGGGCAGAGAGAGACTGGGGCAGAGAGCGACTGGGGCAGAGAGCGACTGGGGCAGAGAGCGACTGGGGCAGAGAGGGACTGGGGCAGAGAGAGACTGGGGCAGAGAGCGACTGGGGCAGAGAGCGACTGGGGCAGAGTGCGACTGGGGCAGAGTGCGACTGGGGCAGAGAGCGACTGGGGCAGAGAGCGACTGGGGCAGAGAGAGACTGGGGCAGAGAGAGACTGGGGCAGAGAGAGACTGGGGCAGAGAGAGACTGGGGCAGAGAGAGACTGGGGCAGAGAGAGACTGGGGCAGAGAGAGACTGGGGCAGAGAGAGACTGGGGCAGAGAGAGACTGAGGCAGAGGTAGACTGGGGCAGAGAGAGAAAGGGGCAGAGAGAGACTGGGGCAGAGAGAGACTGGGGCAGAGAGAGACTGGGACAGAGAGCGAATGAGGCAGAGAGCGACTGAGGCAGAGAGCGACTGAGGCAGAGAGCGACTGAGGCAGAGAGAGACTGGGGCAGAGAGAGACTGGGGCAGAGAGAGACTGGGGCAGAGAGAGACTGGGGCAGAGAGAGACTGGGGCAGAGAGAGACTGGGGCAGAGAGAGACTGGGGCAGAGAGAGACTGAGGCAGAGAGAGACTGAGGCAGAGAGAGACAGGGGCAGAGAGAGACAGGGGCAGAGAGAGACAGGGGCAGAGAGAGACGGGCAGAGAGCGACTGGGGCAGAGAGAGACTGAGGCAGAGAGAGACTGGGGCAGAGAGAGACTGGGGCAGAGAGAGACTGGGGCAGAGAGCGACTGGGGCAGAGAGCGACTGGGGCAGAGAGCGACTGGGGCAGAGAGGGACTGGGGCAGAGAGAGACTGGGGCAGAGAGCGACTGGGGCAGAGAGCGACTGGGGCAGAGTGCGACTGGGGCAGAGTGCGACTGGGGCAGAGAGCGACTGGGGCAGAGAGCGACTGGGGCAGAGAGCGACTGGGGCAGAGAGCGACTGGGGCAGAGAGCGACTGGGGCAGAGAGCGACTGGGGCAGAGAGCGACTGGGGCAGAGAGCGACTGGGGCAGAGAGCGACTGGGGCAGAGAGCGACTGGGGCAGAGAGCGACTGGGGCAGAGAGCGACTGGGGCAGAGAGCGACTGGGGCAGAGAGCGACTGGGGCAGAGAGCGACTGGGGCAGAGAGCGACTGGGGCAGAGAGCGACTGGGGCAGAGAGCGACTGGGGCAGAGAGCGACTGGGGCAGAGAGCGACTGGGGCAGAGAGCGACTGGGGCAGAGAGAGACTGGGGCAGAGAGAGACTGGGGCAGAGAGAGACTGGGGCAGAGAGAGACTGGGGCAGAGAGAGACTGGGGCAGAGAGAGACTGGGGCAGAGAGAGACTGGGGCAGAGAGAGACTGGGGCAGAGAGAGACTGGGGCAGAGAGAGACTGGGGCAGAGAGAGACTGGGGCAGAGATAGACTGGGGCAGAGATAGACTGGGGCAGAGATAGACTGGGGCAGAGATAGACTGGGGCAGAGATAGACTGGGGCAGAGAGAGACTGGGGCAGAGATAGACTGGGGCAGAGAGAGACTGGGGCAGAGAGAGACTGGGGCAGAGAGAGACTGGGGCAGAGAGAGAGAGACAGAGACAGAGAGAGAGACAGAGACAGAGGCAGAGAGAAAGAGAGGCAGAGAGAAAGATGCAGAGAGTGACTGGGGCAGAGAGAGACTGGGGCAGAGTGAGACTGAGGCAGAGAGACTGGGTCAGGGAGAGACTGGGTCAGGGAGAGACTGGGTCAGGGAGAGACTGGGTCAGGGAGAGAC
>NW_027141186.1:0-47375 GCF_036365525.1 Heterodontus francisci
TCACACGCTCTGTGATGATCTCACGCTCTCTGACGCTCTCAGACGCTCTCTGACCCCCGCTCTATGACGCTCTCTGACGCAGTCTGACACTTTCTGACACACTCTGACGCTCTTGGACGCTCTCTGACGCTCTCAGACGCGCTCAGACGCTCTCTGACACACTCTGACACTGTCTGATGCTCTCTGACGCACTCTGACGATCTCAGACGCTCTCTGATGCTCTCAGACGCTCTCAGACGCTCTCTGATGCTCTCTGACGCTCTCTGACGCTCTCAGACACTGTCTGACACTTCTCTGACACTCTCTGACACACTCAGAAGCTCTCAGAAGCTCTCTGACGCTCTCAAACGCACTCAGACGCTCTCAGATGCTCTCTGACGCTCTCAGACGCACTCAGACGCTCTCTGACTCTCTCAGACGCACTCAGACGCACTCAGACGCTCTCAGACACTCTCTGACTGTCTCAGACGCTCGATGATGCACTCAGAATCTCTCAGACGCTCTCTAACGCTCTCAGACGCACTCAGACGCACCTGACGCTCTCAGACGTTCTCTGAGCCTCTATGACGCTGTCTGACACACTCAGACGCTCTCTGACGCTCTCGGACTTTCTCGGTCGCTCTCTGACGCTCACAGCCGCGCTCAGACGCTCTCAGACGCTCTCTGATGCTCTCTGACGCACTCTGACGCTCTCAGACACATTCAGACCCTCTCTGACGCTCTCAGACGCACTCAGAAGCTCACTGACGCTCTCTGACGCACTCTGACGCTCTCAGACACACTCAGACGCTCTCTGACGCTCTGAGACGCACTCCGACGCACTCAGACACTCTCTGACGAACTCAGACACACTCTGACGTTCTCTGAAGCACTCCAGACGCTCTCTCTGACGCTCTCTGACGCACTCTGACGCTCTCAGACGCTCTCTGAAGCACTCAGACGCACTCTGACGCTCTCAGACGCTCTCTGACTCTCTCTGACGCTCTCTGACACATTCTGACGTTCTCTGACGCTTTCTGACGCTCTCAGACGCACTCAGACACTCTTTGACTGTCTCTGAAGCTCTCACACGCTCTCTGACGCTCTCTGACGCACCCTGACGCTCTCAGACACTCTCAGACGCACTCAGATGCTCTCAGGACGCTCCCCTGATGCACTCTGAGGCTCTCAGACGCTCTCTGACGCTCTCAGACGCTCTCAGACGCACTCAGACGCTCTCTGACACACTCTGACACTCGTCTGACGCTCTCAGACACACTCAGACGCTCTCATAGGCTCTCTGACGCTCTCTGACGCTCACAGACGCGCTCAGACTCTCTCAGACGCTCTCTGACGCACTCAGACGCTCTCAGACACACTCAGACCCTCTCTGACGCTCTCAGACGCTCTCAGAGGCACTCAGAAGCTCTCTGACGCTCTCTGACGCTCTCTGACGCTCTCAGACACTGTCTGGACACTCTCTGACACTCTCTGACACACTCAGAAGCTCTCAGAAGCTCTCTGACGCTCTCAAACGCACTCAGACGCTCTCAGATGCTCTCTGACGCTCTCAGACGCACTCAGACGCTCTCTGACTCTCTCAGACGCACTCAGACGCACTCAGACGCTCTCAGACACTCTCTGACTGTCTCAGACGCTCGATGATGCACTCAGAATCTCTCAGACGCTCTCTAACGCTCTCAGACGCACTCAGACGCACCCTGACGCTCTCAGACGTTCTCTGAGCCTCTATGACGCTGTCTGACACACTCAGACGCTCTCTGACGCTCTCGGACTTTCTCGGTCGCTCTCTGACGCTCACAGCCGCGCTCAGACGCTCTCAGACGCTCTCTGATGCTCTCTGACGCACTCTGACGCTCTCAGACACATTCAGACCCTCTCTGACGCTCTCAGACGCACTCAGAAGCTCACTGACGCTCTCTGACGCACTCTGACGCTCTCAGACACACTCAGACGCTCTCTGACGCTCTGAGACGCACTCCGACGCACTCAGACACTCTCTGACGAACTCAGACACACTCTGACGTTCTCTGAAGCACTCAGACGCTCTCTGACGCTCTCTGACGCACTCTGACGCTCTCAGACGCTCTCTGAAGCACTCAGACGCACTCTGACGCTCTCAGACGCTCTCTGACTCTCTCTGACGCTCTCTGACACACTCTGACGTTCTCTGACGCTTTCTGACGCTCTCAGACGCACTCAGACACTCTTTGACTGTCTCTGAAGCTCTCACACGCTCTCTGACGCTCTCTGACGCACCCTGACGCTCTCAGACACTCTCAGACGCACTCAGATGCTCTCTGACGCTCTCTGATGCACTCTGAGGCTCTCAGACGCTCTCTGACGCTCTCAGACGCTCTCAGACGCTCTCTGACTCTCTCTGACGCTCTCTGACACCACTCTGACGTTCTCTGACGCTTTCTGACGCTCTCAGACGCACTCAGACACTCTTTGACTGTCTCTGAAGCTCTCACACGCTCTCTGACGCTCTCTGACGCACCCTGACGCTCTCAGACACTCTCAGACGCACTCAGATGCTCTCTGAAATCTAATAAAGCCTTGACGCTCTCTGATGCACTCTGAGGCTCTCAGACGCTCTCTGACGCTCTCAGACGCTCTCAGACGCACTCAGACGCTCTCTGACACACTCTGACACTGTCTGACGCTCTCAGACACACTCAGACGCTCTCATAGGCTCTCTGACGCTCTCTGACGCTCACAGACGCGCTCAGACTCTCTCAGACGCTCACTGACGCACTCAGACGCTCTCAGACACACTCAGACCCTCTCTGACGCTCTCAGACGCTCTCAGAGGCACTCAGAAGCTCTCTGACGCTCTCTGACGCACTCTGACGCTCTCAGACACTCTCAGACATTCTCTGACGCTCTCAGGCGCACTCAGACGCACTCCGACGCTCTCAGGACGTTCTCTGACTCTCTATGACGCTGCTGACACACTCAGACGCCCCTCAGACGCTCTCTGACGCTCTCAGACGCTCCCTGACGCACTCTGAGGCTCTCAGACACTCTCAGACGCACTCAGATGCTCTCAGACGCTCCCTGACGCTCTCAGACGCTCTCTGACGCTCTCTGACGCTCTCCGACGCTCTCAGACGCAGTCGGGACGCTCTCTGATGCACTCAGACGCTCTCTGACTCTCTCTGACGCTCTCTGACACACTCTGACGTTCTCTGACACTCTCAGACGCACCCAGATGCTCTCAGACGCACTCAGACACTCTTTGACTGTCTCAGACGCTCTCAGACGCTCTCTGACGCCCTCTGACGCTCTCAGACACTCTCAGACGCACCCAGATGCTCTCAGACACTCCCTGACGCTCTCGGACGCTCTCTGTCGCACTCTGAGGCTCTCAGACGCTCTCTGACGCTCTCAGACACACTCAGACGCTCTCTGACACACTCTGACACTGTCTGACGCTCTCAAACGCACTCAGACGCTCTCAGACGCTCTCAGACGCTCTCAGACGCACTCAGACTCTCTCAGATGCTCTCAGACGCTCTCTGACGCTCTCTGACACACTCTGACGCTCTCAGACGCACTCAGACGCTCTCAGATGCTCTCTGACGCTCTCAGACGCTCTCAGACGCTCTCTGACGCTCTCAGACGCTCTCAGACGCTCTCTGACGCTCTCAGACGCACTCAGAATGCTCTCTGACGCTCTCTGACGCACTCTGAGGCTCTCAGACGCTCTCTGACGCTCTTCAGACGCTCTCAGACGCACTCAGACGCTCTCTGACACACTCTGACACTGTCTGACGCTCTCAGACACACTCAGACGCTCTCATACGCTCTCTGACGCATTCAAACGCTCTCAGACGCTCTCTGACGCTGTCAGACGCACTCAGACTCTCTCAGACGCTCTCTGACACTCTCTGACGCACTCTGACGCTCTCAGACACACTCAGACCCTCTCTGACGCTCTCTGACGCACTCTGACGCTCTCAGACGCTCTCTGAAGCACTCAGACGCACTCTGACGCTCTCAGACGCTCTCTGACTCTCTCTGACGCTCTCTGACACACTCTGACGTTCTCTGACGCTTTCTGACGCTCTCAGACGCACTCAGACACTCTTTGACTGTCTCTGAAGCTCTCACACGCTCTCTGACGCTCTCTGACGCACCCTGACGCTCTCAGACACTCTCAGACGCACTCAGATGCTCTCTGACGCTCTCTGATGCACTCTGAGGCTCTCAGACGCTCTCTGACGCTCTCAGACGCTCTCAGACGCTCTCTGACTCTCTCTGACGCTCTCTGACACACTCTGACGTTCTCTGACGCTTTCTGACGCCTCTCAGACGCACTCAGACACTCTTTGACTGTCTCTGAAGCTCTCACACGCTCTCTGACGCTCTCTGACGCACCCTGACGCTCTCAGACACTCTCAGACGCACTCAGATGCTCTCTGACGCTCTCTGATGCACTCTGAGGCTCTCAGACGCTCTCTGACGCTCTCAGACGCTCTCAGACGCACTCAGACGCTCTCTGACACACTCTGACACTGTCTGACGCTCTCAGACACACTCAGACGCTCTCATAGGCTCTCTGACGCTCTCTGACGCTCACAGACGCGCTCAGACTCTCTCAGACGCTCACTGACGCACTCAGACGCTCTCAGACACACTCAGACCCTCTCTGACGCTCTCAGACGCTCTCAGAGGCACTCAGAAGCTCTCTGACGCTCTCTGACGCACTCTGACGCTCTCAGACACTCTCAGACATTCTCTGACGCTCTCAGGCGCACTCAGACGCACTCCGACGCTCTCAGACGTTCTCTGACTCTCTATGACGCTGGCTGACACACTCAGACGCCTCAGACGCTCTCTGACGCTCTCAGACGCTCCTGACGCACTCTGAGGCTCTCAGACACTCTCAGACGCACTCAGATGCTCTCAGACGCTCCCTGACGCTCTCAGACGCTCTCTGACGCTCTCTGACGCTCTCCGACGCTCTCAGACGCAGTCGGACGCTCTCTGATGCACTCAGACGCTCTCTGACTCTCTCTGACGCTCTCTGACACACTCTGACGTTCTCTGACACTCTCAGACGCACCCAGATGCTCTCAGACGCACTCAGACACTCTTTGACTGTCTCAGACGCTCTCAGACGCTCTCTGACGCCCTCTGACGCTCTCAGACACTCTCAGACGCACCCAGATGCTCTCAGACACTCCCTGACGCTCTCGGACGCTCTCTGTCGCACTCTGAGGCTCTCAGACGCTCTCTGACGCTTCTCAGACACACTCAGACGCTCTCTGACTACACTCTGACACTGTCTGACGCTCTCAAACGCACTCAGACGCTCTCAGACGCTCTCAGACGCTCCTCAGACGCACTCAGACTCTCTCAGATGCTCTCAGACGCTCTCTGACGCTCTCTGACACACTCTGACGCTCTCAGACGCACTCAGACGCTCTCAGATGCTCTCTGACGCTCTCAGACGCTCTCAGACGCTCTCTGACGCTCTCAGACGCTCCCTGACGCTCTCAGACGCACTCAGATGCTCTCTGACGCTCTCTGACGCACTCTGAGGGCTCTCAGACGCTCTCTGACGCTCTTCAGGACGCTCTCAGACGCACTCAGACGCTCTCTGACACACTCTGACACTGTCTGACGCTCTCAGACCACACTCAGACGCCTCTCATACGCTCTCTGACGCATTCAAACGCTCTCAGACGCTCTCTGACGCTGTCAGACGCACTCAGACTCTCTCAGACGCTCTCCTGACACTCTCTGACGCACTCTGACGCTCTCAGACACACTCAGACCCCCTCTCTGACGCTCTCAGACGCTCTCAGAGGCACCCAGAAGCTCTCTGACGCTCTCTGACGCACTCTGACGCACTCAGACACTCTCAGACGCTCTCTGACGCTCTCAGACGCACTCAGACACACTCTGATGCTCTCAGACACTCTCAGCCACACTCAGACGCACTCTGACGCTCTCAGACGCTCTCTGACTCTCCATGAGGCTGGCTGACACACTCAGACGCTCTCAGACGCTCTCTGACGCACTCAGACGCTCTCTGACGCTCCCTGACGCACTCTGACGCTCTCAGACACTCTCAGACGCACTCAGATGCTCTCAGACGCTCCCTGACGCTCTCAGACGCTCTCTGACGCTCTCAGACGCACTCTGACGCTCTCTGACGTTCTGAGACGCACTCAGACGCACTCAGACGCTCTCTGACGCCCTCTGACGCTCTCTGACGCACTCTGACTCTCTCAGACTCACTCAGACGCACTCAGACGCTCTGTGACGCTCTCTGACGCACTCTGACGCTCTCAGACACATTCAGACGCTCTCTGACGCTCTCCGACGCTCTCCGACGCACTCAGACGCTCTATGACGCTCTCTGACTCTCTCTGACGCTCTCTGACACACTCTGACACTCTCTGACGCTCTCTGAAGCTCTCAGACGCTCTCTGACGCTCTCTGACGCACTCTGAAGCTCTCAGAAGCACTCAGACGCGCTCACACGCTCTGTGACGCTCTCAGACGCTCTCTGACGCTCTCTGACGCTCTCAGACGCTCTATGACGCTCTCTGACGCAGTCTGACACTCTCTGACACACTCTGACGGTCTTGGACGCTCTCTGACGCTCTCAGACGCGCTCAGACGCTCTCTGACAAACCTCTGACACTGTCTGATGCTCTCTGACGCACTCTGACGATCTCAGACGCTCTCTGATGCTCTCAGACGCTCTCAGACGCTCTCTTATGCTCTCTGACGCTCTCTGACGCTCTCAGACACTCTCTGACGCTGTCAGACGCACTCAAACACACTCAGACGCTCTCAGACACACTCAGACGCTATCTGACGCTCTCAGACGCTCTCTGACGCTCTCAGACACACTCTGACGCTCTCAGACACACTCAGACGCTATCTGACGCTCTCAGACGCACTCTGACGCACTCAGACACTCTCTGACGCTGTCAGACGCACTCAAACATACTCAGACGCTCTCAGATGCTCTCTGAGGCACTCTGACGCTCTCAGACACACTCAGACGCTATCTGACGCTCTCAGACGCACTCAGACGCTCTCAGACGCACTCAGACGCTCTCTGACGGTCTCAGACGCACTCAGACGCACTCAGACGCTCTCTGACGCCCTCTGACGCTCTCTGACGCACTCTGACTCTCTCAGACGCACTCAGACGCACTCAGACGCTCTGTGACGCTCTCTGACGCACTCTGACGCTCTCAGACACATTCAGACGCTCTCTGACGCTCTCCGACGCTCTCCGACGCACTCAGACGCTCTATGACGCTCTCTGACTCTCTCTGACGCTCTCTGACACACTCTGACATTCTCTGACTCTCTCTGACGCTCTCTGACGCTCTCCGACACTCTCTGACGCTCTCTGAAGCTCTCAGACGCTCTCTGACGCTCTCTGACGCACTCTGAAGCTCTCAGAAGCACTCAGACGCGCTCACACGCTCTGTGACGCTCTCAGACGCTCTCTGACGCTCTCTGACGCTCTCAGACGCTCTTGGACGCTCTCTGACGCTCTCAGACGCTCTCTGACACACTCTGACACTGTCTGATGCTCTCTGACGCACTCTGACGATCTCAGACGCTCTCTGATGCTCTCAGACGCTCTCAGACGCTCTCTGATGCTCTCTGACGCTCTCTGACGCTCTCAGACACTCTCTGACGCTGTCAGACGCACTCAAACACACTCAGACGCTCTCAGACACACTCAGACGCTATCTGACGCTCTCAGACGCTCTCTGACGCTCTCAGACAAACTCTGACGCTCTCAGACACACTCAGACGCTATCTGACGCTCTCAGACGCACTCTGACGCACTCAGACACTCTCTGACGATCTCAGACGCACTCAGACACACTCTGATGCTCTCAGACGCTCTCTGAGGCACTCTGACGCTCTCAGACACACTCAGACGCTATCTGACGCCCTCAGACGCACTCAGACGAACTCAGACGCTCTCTGACGCCCTCTGACGCTCTCTGAAGCACTCTGACGATCTCAGACGCGCTCAGACGCTCTCAGACGCACTCTGACGCTCTCTGACGTTCTCAGACGCACTCAGACGCACTCAGACGCTCTCTGACGCCCTCTGACGCTCTCTGACGCACTCTGACTCTCTCAGACGCACTCAGACGCACTCAGACGCTCTGTGACGCTCTCTGACGCACTCTGACGCTCTCAGACACATTCAGACGCTCTCTGACGCTCTCCGACGCACTCAGATGCTTTATGACGCACTCAGACGCTCTCTGACTCTCTCTGACGCTCTCTGACACACTCTGACATTCTCTGACGCTCTCTGACGCTCTCTGACGCTTCCGACACTCTCTGACGCTCTCTGAAGCTCTCAGACGCTCTCTGACGCTCTCTGACGCACTCTGAAGCTCTCAGAAGCACTCAGACGCGCTCACACGCTCTGTGACGCTCTCAGACGCTCTCTGACGCTCTCTGACGCTCTCAGACGCTCTATGACGCTCTCTGACGCAGTCTGACACTCTCTGACACACTCTGACGCTCTTGGACGCTCTCTGACGCTCTCAGACGCGCTCAGACGCTCTCTGACACACTCTGACACTGTCTGATGCTCTCTGACGCACTCTGACGATCTCAGCCGCTCTCTGATGCTCTCAGACGCTCTCAGACGCTCTCTGATGCTCTCTGACGCTCTCTGAGGCTCTCAGACGCTCTCTGACGCTCTTCAGACGCTCTCAGACGCACTCAGATGCTCTCTGACACACTCTGACACTGTCTGACGCTCTCAGACACACTCAGACGCTCTCATACGCTCTCTGACGCTCTCAGACGCTCTCTGACGCATTCAAACGCTCTCAGACGCTCTCTGACGCTGTCAGACGCACTCAGACTCTCTCAGACGCTCTCTGACACTCTCTGACGCACTCTGACGCTCTCAGACACACTCAGACCCTCTCTGACGCTCTCAGACGCTCTCAGAGGCACCCAGAAGCTCTCTGACGCTCTCTGACGCACTCTGACGCACTCAGACACTCTCAGACGCTCTCTGACGCTCTCAGACGCACTCAGACACACTCTGATGCTCTCAGACACTCTCAGCCACACTCAGACGTACTCTGACGCTCTCAGACGCTCTCTGAATCTCTATGAGGCTGGCTGACACACTCAGACGCTCTCAGACGCTCTCTGACGCACTCAGACGCTCTCTGACGCTCCCTGACGCACTCTGACGCTCTCAGACACTCTCAGACGCACTCAGATGCTCTCAGACGCTCCCTGACGCTCTCAGACGCTCTCTGACGCTCTCAGACGGTCTCTGACGCACTCTGACGCTCTCAGACACTCTGTGACGCACTCTGGGGCTCTCAGACGCTCTCTGACGCTCTCAGACGCTCTCAGACGCACTCAGACGCACTCAGACTCACTTTGACTGTCTCTGAAGCTCTCAGACGCTCTCTGACGCTCTCTGACGCACTCTGACGCTCTCAGACGCTCTCAGACGCTCTCTGACGCTCTCAGACGCACTCAGATGCTCTCTGACGCTCTCTGACGCACTCTGAGGCTCTCAGACGCTCTCTGACGCTCTTCAGACGCTCTCAGACGCACTCAGACGCTCTCTGACACACTCTGACACTGTCTGACGCTCTCAGACACACTCAGACGCTCTCATACGCTCTCTGACGCATTCAAACGCTCTCAGACGCTCTCTGACGCTGTCAGACGCACTCAGACTCTCTCAGACGCTCTCTGACACTCTCTGACGCACTCTGACGCTCTCAGACACACTCAGACCCTCTCTGACGCTCTCAGACGCTCTCAGAGGCACCCAGAAGCTCTCTGACGCTCTCTGACGCACTCTGACGCACTCAGACACTCTCAGACGCTCTCTGACGCTCTCAGACGCACTCAGACACACTCTGATGCTCTCAGACACTCTCAGCCACACTCAGACGCACTCTGACGCTCTCAGACGCTCTCTGACTCTCCATGAGGCTGGCTGACACACTCAGACGCTCTCAGACGCTCTCTGACGCACTCAGACGCTCTCTGACGCTCCCTGACGCACTCTGACGCTCTCAGACACTCTCAGACGCACTCAGATGCTCTCAGACGCTCCCTGACGCTCTCAGACGCTCTCTGACGCTCTCAGACGCACTCTGACGCTCTCTGACGTTCTGAGACGCACTCAGACGCACTCAGACGCTCTCTGACGCCCTCTGACGCTCTCTGACGCACTCTGACTCTCTCAGACTCACTCAGACGCACTCAGACGCTCTGTGACGCTCTCTGACGCACTCTGACGCTCTCAGACACATTCAGACGCTCTCTGACGCTCTCCGACGCTCTCCGACGCACTCAGACGCTCTATGACGCTCTCTGACTCTCTCTGACGCTCTCTGACACACTCTGACACTCTCTGACGCTCTCTGAAGCTCTCAGACGCTCTCTGACGCTCTCTGACGCACTCTGAAGCTCTCAGAAGCACTCAGACGCGCTCACACGCTCTGTGACGCTCTCAGACGCTCTCTGACGCTCTCTGACGCTCTCAGACGCTCTATGACGCTCTCTGACGCAGTCTGACACTCTCTGACACACTCTGACGGTCTTGGACGCTCTCTGACGCTCTCAGACGCGCTCAGACGCTCTCTGACAAACTCTGACACTGTCTGATGCTCTCTGACGCACTCTGACGATCTCAGACGCTCTCTGATGCTCTCAGACGCTCTCAGACGCTCTCTTATGCTCTCTGACGCTCTCTGACGCTCTCAGACACTCTCTGACGCTGTCAGACGCACTCAAACACACTCAGACGCTCTCAGACACACTCAGACGCTATCTGACGCTCTCAGACGCTCTCTGACGCTCTCAGACACACTCTGACGCTCTCAGACACACTCAGACGCTATCTGACGCTCTCAGACGCACTCTGACGCACTCAGACACTCTCTGACGCTGTCAGACGCACTCAAACATACTCAGACGCTCTCAGATGCTCTCTGAGGCACTCTGACGCTCTCAGACACACTCAGACGCTATCTGACGCTCTCAGACGCACTCAGACGCTCTCAGACGCACTCAGACGCTCTCTGACGGTCTCAGACGCACTCAGACGCACTCAGACGCTCTCTGACGCCCTCTGACGCTCTCTGACGCACTCTGACTCTCTCAGACGCACTCAGACGCACTCAGACGCTCTGTGACGCTCTCTGACGCACTCTGACGCTCTCAGACACATTCAGACGCTCTCTGACGCTCTCCGACGCTCTCCGACGCACTCAGACGCTCTATGACGCTCTCTGACTCTCTCTGACGCTCTCTGACACACTCTGACATTCTCTGACTCTCTCTGACGCTCTCTGACGCTCTCCGACACTCTCTGACGCTCTCTGAAGCTCTCAGACGCTCTCTGACGCTCTCTGACGCACTCTGAAGCTCTCAGAAGCACTCAGACGCGCTCACACGCTCTGTGACGCTCTCAGACGCTCTCTGACGCTCTCTGACGCTCTCAGACGCTCTTGGACGCTCTCTGACGCTCTCAGACGCTCTCTGACACACTCTGACACTGTCTGATGCTCTCTGACGCACTCTGACGATCTCAGACGCTCTCTGATGCTCTCAGACGCTCTCAGACGCTCTCTGATGCTCTCTGACGCTCTCTGACGCTCTCAGACACTCTCTGACGCTGTCAGACGCACTCAAACACACTCAGACGCTCTCAGACACACTCAGACGCTATCTGACGCTCTCAGACGCTCTCTGACGCTCTCAGACAAACTCTGACGCTCTCAGACACACTCAGACGCTATCTGACGCTCTCAGACGCACTCTGACGCACTCAGACACTCTCTGACGATCTCAGACGCACTCAGACACACTCTGATGCTCTCAGACGCTCTCTGAGGCACTCTGACGCTCTCAGACACACTCAGACGCTATCTGACGCCCTCAGACGCACTCAGACGAACTCAGACGCTCTCTGACGCCCTCTGACGCTCTCTGAAGCACTCTGACGATCTCAGACGCGCTCAGACGCTCTCAGACGCACTCTGACGCTCTCTGACGTTCTCAGACGCACTCAGACGCACTCAGACGCTCTCTGACGCCCTCTGACGCTCTCTGACGCACTCTGACTCTCTCAGACGCACTCAGACGCTCTCAGACGCTCTGTGACGCTCTCTGACGCACTCTGACGCTCTCAGACACATTCAGACGCTCTCTGACGCTCTCCGACGCACTCAGATGCTTTATGACGCACTCAGACGCTCTCTGACTCTCTCTGACGCTCTCTGACACACTCTGACATTCTCTGACGCTCTCTGACGCTCTCTGACGCTTCCGACACTCTCTGACGCTCTCTGAAGCTCTCAGACGCTCTCTGACGCTCTCTGACGCACTCTGAAGCTCTCAGAAGCACTCAGACGCGCTCACACGCTCTGTGACGCTCTCAGACGCTCTCTGACGCTCTCTGACGCTCTCAGACGCTCTATGACGCTCTCTGACGCAGTCTGACACTCTCTGACACACTCTGACGCTCTTGGACGCTCTCTGACGCTCTCAGACGCGCTCAGACGCTCTCTGACACACTCTGACACTGTCTGATGCTCTCTGACGCACTCTGACGATCTCAGCCGCTCTCTGATGCTCTCAGACGCTCTCAGACGCTCTCTGATGCTCTCTGACGCTCTCTGAGGCTCTCAGACGCTCTCTGACGCTCTTCAGACGCTCTCAGACGCACTCAGATGCTCTCTGACACACTCTGACACTGTCTGACGCTCTCAGACACACTCAGACGCTCTCATACGCTCTCTGACGCTCTCAGACGCTCTCTGACGCATTCAAACGCTCTCAGACGCTCTCTGACGCTGTCAGACGCACTCAGACTCTCTCAGACGCTCTCTGACACTCTCTGACGCACTCTGACGCTCTCAGACACACTCAGACCCTCTCTGACGCTCTCAGACGCTCTCAGAGGCACCCAGAAGCTCTCTGACGCTCTCTGACGCACTCTGACGCACTCAGACACTCTCAGACGCTCTCTGACGCTCTCAGACGCACTCAGACACACTCTGATGCTCTCAGACACTCTCAGCCACACTCAGACGTACTCTGACGCTCTCAGACGCTCTCTGAATCTCTATCAGGCTGGCTGACACACTCAGACGCTCTCAGACGCTCTCTGACGCACTCAGACGCTCTCTGACGCTCCCTGACGCACTCTGACGCTCTCAGACACTCTCAGACGCACTCAGATGCTCTCAGACGCTCCCTGACGCTCTCAGACGCTCTCTGACGCTCTCAGACGGTCTCTGACGCACTCTGACGCTCTCAGACACTCTGTGACGCACTCTGGGGCTCTCAGACGCTCTCTGACGCTCTCAGACGCTCTCAGACGCACTCAGACGCACTCAGACTCACTTTGACTGTCTCTGAAGCTCTCAGCGCTCTCTGACGCTCTCTGACGCACTCTGACGCTCTCAGACACTCTCAGACGCACCCAGATGCTCTCAGACGCTCCCTGACGCTCTCAGACGCTCTCTGACGCACTCTGAGGCTCTCAGACGCTCTCTGACGCTCTCCGACGCTCTCAGACACACTCAGACGCTCTCTGACACACTCTGACACTGTCTGACGCTCTCAAACGCACTCAGACGCTCTCAGACGCTCTCAGACGCACTCAGACGCTCTCAGATGCTCTCAGACGCTCTCTGACGCTCTCTGACACACTCTGACGCTCTCAGACGCTCTCAGACGCACTCAGATGCTCTCTGACGCTCTCTGACGCACTCAGACGCACTCAGACGCTCTCTGACACACTCTGACACTGTCTGACGCTCTCAGACACACTCAGACGCTCTCATACGCTCTCTGACGCTGGCAGACGCACTCAGACTCTCTCAGACGCTTTCTGACACTCTCTGACGCACTCTGACGCTCTCAGACACACTCAGACCCTCTCTGACGCTCTCAGATGCTCTCAGAGGCACCCAGAAGCTCTCTGACGCTCTCTGACGCACTCTGACGCACTCAGACACTCTCAGACGCTCTATGACGCTCTCAGACGCACTCAGACACACTCTGATGCTCTCAGCCACTCTCAGCCACACTCAGACGCACTCTGACGCTCTCAGACGCTCTCTGACTCTCTATGAGGCTGGCTGACACACTCTGACGCTCTCAGACGCTCTCTGACGCTCTCAGACGCACTCAGATGCTCTCTGACGCTCTCTGACGCACTCTGAGGCTCTCAGACGCTCTCTGACGCTCTTCAGACGCTCTCAGACGCACTCAGACGCTCTCTGACACACTCTGACACTGTCTGACGCTCTCAGACACACTCAGACGCTCTCATACGCTCTCTGACGCTGTCAGACGCTCTCTGACGCATTCAAACGCTCTCAGACGCTCTCTGACGCTGTCAGACGCACTCAGACTCTCTCAGACGCTCTCTGACACTCTCTGACGCACTCTGACGCTCTCAGACACACTCAGACCCTCTCTGACGCTCTCAGACGCTCTCAGAGGCACCCAGAAGCTCTCTGACGCTCTCTGACGCACTCTGACGCACTCAGACACTCTCAGACGCTCTCTGACGCTCTCAGACGCACTCAGACACACTCCGACACTCTCTGACGCACTCTGACGCTCTCAGACACATTCAGACGCTCTCTGACGCTCTCCGACGCACTCAGATGCTCTATGACGCACTCAGACGCTCTCTGACACTCTCTGACGCTCTCTGACACTCAGACGCTATCTGACGCTCTCAGACGCACTCAGACGCTCTCAGACGCACTCTGACGCTCTCTGACGTTCTCAGACGCACTCAGACGCACTCAGACGCTCTCTGACGCCCTCTGACGCTCTCTGACGCACTCTGACTCTCTCAGACGCACTCAGACGCACTCAGACGCTCTGAGACGCTCTCTGACGCACTCTGACGCTCTCAGACACATTCAGACGCTCTCTGACGCTCTCCGACGCTCTCCGACGCACTCAGACGCTCTATGACGCTCTCTGACTCTCTCTGACGCTCTCTGACACACTCTGACATTCTCTGACTCTCTCTGACGCTCTCTGACGCTCTCCGACACTCTCTGACGCTCTCTGAAGCTCTCAGACGCTCTCTGACGCTCTCTGACGCACTCTGAAGCTCTCAGAAGCACTCAGACGCGCTCACACGCTCTGTGACGCTCTCAGACGCTCTTGGACGCTCTCTGACGCTCTCAGACGCTCTCTGACACACTCTGACACTGTCTGATGCTCTCTGACGCACTCTGACGATCTCAGACGCTCTCTGATGCTCTCAGACGCTCTCAGACGCTCTCTGATGCTCTCTGACGCTCTCTGACGCTCTCAGACACTCTCTGACGCTGTCAGACGCACTCAAACACACTCAGACGCTCTCAGACACACTCAGACGCTATCTGACGCTCTCAGACGCTCTCTGACGCTCTCAGACACACTCTGACGCTCTCAGACACACTCAGACGCTATCTGACGCTCTCAGACGCACTCTGACGCACTCAGACACTCTCTGACGATCTCAGACGCACTCAGACACACTCTGATGCTCTCAGACGCTCTCTGAGGCACTCTGACGCTCTCAGACACACTCGGACGCTATCTGACGCTCTCAGACGCACTCAGACGAACTCAGACGCTCTCTGACGCCCTCTGACGCTCTCTGAAGCACTCTGACGATCTCAGACGCGCTCAGACGCTCTCAGACGCACTCTGACGCTCTCTGACGTTCTCAGACGCACTCAGACGCACTCAGACGCTCTCTGACGCCCTCTGACGATCTCAGACGCTCTGTGACGCTCTCTGACGCACTCTGACGCTCTCAGACACATTCAGACGCTCTCTGACGCTCTCCGACGCACTCAGATGCTTTATGACGCACTCAGACGCTCTCTGACTCTCTCTGACGCTCTCTGACACACTCTGACATTCTCTGACGCTCTCTGACGCTCTCTGACGCTTCCGACACTCTCTGACGCTCTCTGAAGCTCTCAGACGCTCTCTGACGCTCTCTGACGCACTCTGAAGCTCTCAGAAGCACTCAGACGCGCTCACACGCTCTGTGACGCTCTCAGACGCTCTCTGACGCTCTCTGACGCTCTCAGACGCTCTATGACGCTCTCTGACGCAGTCTGACACTCTCTGACACACTCTGACGCTCTTGGACGCTCTCTGACGCTCTCAGACGCGCTCAGACGCTCTCTGACACACTCTGACACTGTCTGATGCTCTCTGACGCACTCTGACGATCTCAGCCGCTCTCTGATGCTCTCAGACGCTCTCAGACGCTCTCTGATGCTCTCTGACGCTCTCTGACGCTCTCTGAGGCTCTCAGACGCTCTCTGACGCTCTTCAGACGCTCTCAGACGCACTCAGATGCTCTCTGACACACTCTGACACTGTCTGACGCTCTCAGACACACTCAGACGCTCTCATACGCTCTCTGACGCTGTCAGACGCTCTCTGACGCATTCAAACGCTCTCAGACGCTCTCTGACGCTGTCAGACGCACTCAGACTCTCTCAGACGCTCTCTGACACTCTCTGACGCACTCTGACGCTCTCAGACACACTCAGACCCTCTCTGACGCTCTCAGACGCTCTCAGAGGCACCCAGAAGCTCTCTGACGCTCTCTGACGCACTCTGACGCACTCAGACACTCTCAGACGCTCTCTGACGCTCTCAGACGCACTCAGACACACTCTGATGCTCTCAGACACTCTCAGCCACACTCAGACGTACTCTGACGCTCTCAGACGCTCTCTGAATCTCTATGAGGCTGGCTGACACACTCAGACGCTCTCAGACGCTCTCTGACGCACTCAGACGCTCTCTGACGCTCCCTGACGCACTCTGACGCTCTCAGACACTCTCAGACGCACTCAGATGCTCTCAGACGCTCCCTGACGCTCTCAGACGCTCTCTGACGCTCTCAGACGGTCTCTGACGCACTCTGACGCTCTCAGACACTCTGTGACGCACTCTGGGGCTCTCAGACGCTCTCTGACGCTCTCAGACGCTCTCAGACGCACTCAGACGCACTCAGACTCACTTTGACTGTCTCTGAAGCTCTCAGACGCTCTCTGACGCTCTCTGACGCACTCTGACGCTCTCAGACACTCTCAGACGCACCCAGATGCTCTCAGACGCTCCCTGACGCTCTCAGACGCTCTCTGACGCACTCGGAGGCTCTCAGACGCTCTCTGACGCTCTCCGACGCTCTCAGACACACTCAGACGCTCTCTGACACACTCTGACACTGTCTGACGCTCTCAAACGCACTCAGACGCTCTCAGACGCTCTCAGACGCACTCAGACGCTCTCAGATGCTCTCAGACGCTCTCTGACGCTCTCTGACACACTCTGACGCTCTCAGACGCTCTCAGACGCACTCAGATGCTCTCTGACGCTCTCTGACGCACTCAGACGCACTCAGACGCTCTCTGACACACTCAGACGCTATCTGACGCTCTCAGACGCACTCTGACGCACTCAGACACTCTCTGACGATCTCAGACGCACTCAGACACACTCTGATGCTCTCAGACGCTCTCTGAGGCACTCTGACGCTCTCAGACACACTCGGACGCTATCTGACGCTCTCAGACGCACTCAGACGAACTCAGACGCTCTCTGACGCCCTCTGACGCTCTCTGAAGCACTCTGACGATCTCAGACGCGCTCAGACGCTCTCAGACGCACTCTGACGCTCTCTGACGTTCTCAGACGCACTCAGACGCACTCAGACGCTCTCTGACGCCCTCTGACGCTCTCTGACGCACTCTGACTCTCTCAGACGCACTCAGACGCACTCAGACGCTCTGTGACGCTCTCTGACGCACTCTGACGCTCTCAGACACATTCAGACGCTCTCTGACGCTCTCCGACGCACTCAGATGCTCTATGACGCACTCAGACGCTCTCTGACTCTCTCTGACGCTCTCTGACACACTCTGACATTCTCTGACGCTCTCTGACGCTCTCTGACGCTTCCGACACTCTCTGACGCTCTCTGAAGCTCTCAGACGCTCTCTGACGCTCTCTGACGCACTCTGAAGCTCTCAGAAGCACTCAGACGCGCTCACACGCTCTGTGACGCTCTCAGACGCTCTCTGACGCTCTCTGACGCTCTCAGACGCTCTATGACGCTCTCTGACGCAGTCTGACACTCTCTGACACACTCTGACGCTCTTGGACGCTCTCTGACGCTCTCAGACGCGCTCAGACGCTCTCTGACACACTCTGACACTGTCTGATGCTCTCTGACGCACTCTGACGATCTCAGCCGCTCTCTGATGCTCTCAGACGCTCTCAGACGCTCTCTGATGCTCTCTGACGCTCTCTGACGCTCTCTGAGGCTCTCAGACGCTCTCTGACGCTCTTCAGACGCTCTCAGACGCACTCAGATGCTCTCTGACACACTCTGACACTGTCTGACGCTCTCAGACACACTCAGACGCTCTCATACGCTCTCTGACGCTGTCAGACGCTCTCTGACGCATTCAAACGCTCTCAGACGCTCTCTGACGCTGTCAGACGCACTCAGACTCTCTCAGACGCTCTCTGACACTCTCTGACGCACTCTGACGCTCTCAGACACACTCAGACCCTCTCTGACGCTCTCAGACGCTCTCAGAGGCACCCAGAAGCTCTCTGACGCTCTCTGACGCACTCTGACGCACTCAGACACTCTCAGACGCTCTCTGACGCTCTCAGACGCACTCAGACACACTCTGATGCTCTCAGACACTCTCAGCCACACTCAGACGTACTCTGACGCTCTCAGACGCTCTCTGAATCTCTATGAGGCTGGCTGACACACTCAGACGCTCTCAGACGCTCTCTGACGCACTCAGACGCTCTCTGACGCTCCCTGACGCACTCTGACGCTCTCAGACACTCTCAGACGCACTCAGATGCTCTCAGACGCTCCCTGACGCTCTCAGACGCTCTCTGACGCTCTCAGACGGTCTCTGACGCACTCTGACGCTCTCAGACACTCTGTGACGCACTCTGGGGCTCTCAGACGCTCTCTGACGCTCTCAGACGCTCTCAGACGCACTCAGACGCACTCAGACTCACTTTGACTGTCTCTGAAGCTCTCAGACGCTCTCTGACGCTCTCTGACGCACTCTGACGCTCTCAGACACTCTCAGACGCACCCAGATGCTCTCAGACGCTCCCTGACGCTCTCAGACGCTCTCTGACGCACTCTGAGGCTCTCAGACGCTCTCTGACGCTCTCCGACGCTCTCAGACACACTCAGACGCTCTCTGACACACTCTGACACTGTCTGACGCTCTCAAACGCACTCAGACGCTCTCAGACGCTCTCAGACGCACTCAGACGCTCTCAGATGCTCTCAGACGCTCTCTGACGCTCTCTGACACACTCTGACGCTCTCAGACGCTCTCAGACGCACTCAGATGCTCTCTGACGCTCTCTGACGCACTCAGACGCACTCAGACGCTCTCTGACACACTCTGACACTGTCTGACGCTCTCAGACACACTCAGACGCTCTCATACGCTCTCTGACGCTGGCAGACGCACTCAGACTCTCTCAGACGCTTTCTGACACTCTCTGACGCACTCTGACGCTCTCAGACACACTCAGACCCTCTCTGACGCTCTCAGATGCTCTCAGAGGCACCCAGAAGCTCTCTGACGCTCTCTGACGCACTCTGACGCACTCAGACACTCTCAGACGCTCTATGACGCTCTCAGACGCACTCAGACACACTCTGATGCTCTCAGCCACTCTCAGCCACACTCAGACGCACTCTGACGCTCTCAGACGCTCTCTGACTCTCTATGAGGCTGGCTGACACACTCTGACGCTCTCAGACGCTCTCTGACGGTCTCAGACGCACTCAGATGCTCTCTGACGCTCTCTGACGCACTCTGAGGCTCTCAGACGCTCTCATACGCTCTCTGACGCTGTCAGACGCTCTCTGACGCATTCAAACGCTCTCAGACGCTCTCTGACGCTGTCAGACGCACTCAGACTCTCTCAGACGCTCTCTGACACTCTCTGACGCACTCTGACGCTCTCAGACACACTCAGACCCTCTCTGACGCTCTCAGACGCTCTCAGAGGCACCCAGAAGCTCTCTGACGCTCTCTGACGCACTCTGACGCACTCAGACACTCTCAGACGCTCTCTGACGCTCTCAGACGCACTCAGACACACTCCGACACTCTCTGACGCACTCTGACGCTCTCAGACACATTCAGACGCTCTCTGACGCTCTCCGACGCACTCAGATGCTCTATGACGCACTCAGACGCTCTCTGACACTCTCTGACGCTCTCTGACACACTCTGACATTCTCTGACGCTCTCTGACGCTCTCTGACGCTTCCGACACTCTCTGACGCTCTCTGAAGCTCTCAGACGCTCTCTGACGCTCTCTGACGCACTCTGAAGCTCTCAGAAGCACTCAGACGCGCTCACACGCTCTGTGACGCTCTCAGACGCTCTCTGACGCTCTCTGACGCTCTCAGACGCTCTATGACGCTCTCTGACGCAGTCTGACACTCTGACGCTCTTGGACGCTCTCTGACGCTCTCAGACGCGCTCAGACGCTCTCTGACACACTCTGACACTGTCTGATGCTCTCTGACGCTCTCTGACGCTCTTCAGACGCTCTCAGACGCTCTCTGATGCTCTCTGACGCTCTCTGACGCTCTCTGAGGCTCTCAGACGCTCTCTGACGCTCTTCAGACGCTCTCAGACGCACTCAGATGCTCTCTGACACACTCTGACACTGTCTGACGCTCTCAGACACACTCAGACGCTCTCATACGCTCTCTGACGCTCTCTGACGCTGTCAGACGCACTCAGACTCTCTCAGACGCTCTCTGACACTCTCTGACGCACTCTGACGCTCTCAGACACACTCAGACCCTCTCTGACGCTCTCAGACGCTCTCAGACACACTCTGATGCTCTCAGACACTCTCAGCCACACTCAGACGTACTCTGACGCTCTCAGACGCTCTCTGAATCTCTATGAGGCTGGCTGACACACTCAGACGCTCTCAGACGCTCTCTGACGCACTCAGACGCTCTCTGACGCTCCCTGACGCACTCTGACGCTCTCAGACACTCTCAGACGCACTCAGATGCTCTCAGACGCTCCCTGACGCTCTCAGACGCTCTCTGACGCTCTCAGACGGTCTCTGACGCACTCTGACGCTCTCAGACACTCTCTGACGCACTCTGGGGCTCTCAGACGCTCTCTGACGCTCTCAGACGCTCTCAGACGCACTCAGACGCACTCAGACTCTCTTTGACTGACTCTGAAGCTCTCAGACGCTCTCTGACGCTCTCTGACGCACTCTGACGCTCTCAGACACTCTCAGACGCACCCAGATACTCTCAGACGCTCCCTGACGCTCTCAGACGCTCTCTGACGCACTCTGAGGCTCTCAGACGCTCTCTGACGCTCTCCGACGCTCTCAGACACACTCAGACGCTCTCTGACACACTCTGACACTGTCTGACGCTCTCAAACGCACTCAGACGCTCTCAGACGCTCTCAGACGCACTCAGACGCTCTCAGATGCTCTCAGACGCTCTCTGACGCTCTCTGACGCTCTCAGACGCACTCAGACGCTCTCAGATGCTCTCTGACGCTCTCAGACGCTCTCAGACGCTCTCTGACGCTCTCAGACGCTCTCAGACGCTCTCTGACGCTCTCAGACGCACTCAGATGCTCTCTGACGCTCTCTGACGCACTCAGACGCACTCAGACGCTCTCTGACACACTCTGACACTGTCTGACGCTCTCAGACACACTCAGACGCTCTCATACGCTCTCTGACGCTGGCAGACGCACTCAGACTCTCTCAGACGCTTTCTGACACTCTCTGACGCACTCTGACGCTCTCAGACACACTCAGACCCTCTCTGACGCTCTCAGATGCTCTCAGAGGCACCCAGAAGCTCTCTGACGCTCTCTGACGCACTCTGACGCACTCAGACACTCTCAGACGCTCTCTGACGCTCTCAGACGCACTCAGACACACTCCGACACTCTCTGACGCACTCTGACGCTCTCAGACACATTCAGACGCTCTCTGACGCTCTCCGACGCACTCAGATGCTCTATGACGCACTCAGACGCTCTCTGACACTCTCTGACGCTCTCTGACACACTCTGACATTCTCTGACGCTCTCTGACGCTCTCTGACGCTTCCGACACTCTCTGACGCTCTCTGAAGCTCTCAGACGCTCTCTGACGCTCTCTGACGCACTCTGAAGCTCTCAGAAGCACTCAGACGCGCTCACACGCTCTGTGACGCTCTCAGACGCTCTCTGACGATCTCTGACGCTCTCAGACGCTCTATGACGCTCTCTGACGCAGTCTGACACTCTCTGACACTCTGACGCTCTTGGACGCTCTCTGACGCTCTCAGACGCGCTCAGACGCTCTGTGACACACTCTGACACTGTCTGATGCTCTCTGACGCACTCTGACGATCTCAGCCGCTCTCTGATGCTCTCAGACGCTCTCAGACGCTCTCTGATGCTCTCTGACGCTCTCTGACGCTCTCTGAGGCTCTCAGACGCTCTCTGACGCTCTTCAGACGCTCTCAGACGCACTCAGATGCTCTCTGACACACTCTGACACTGTCTGACGCTCTCAGACACACTCAGACGCTCTCATACGCTCTCTGACGCTCTCAGACGCTCTCTGACGCATTCAAACGCTCTCAGACGCTCTCTGACGCTGTCAGACGCACTCAGACTCTCTCAGACGCTCTCTGACACTCTCTGACGCACTCTGACGCTCTCAGACACTCTCAGACGCTCTCTGACACTCTCAGACGCACTCAGACACACTCTGATGCTCTCAGACACTCTCAGCCACACTCAGACGTACTCTGACGCTCTCAGACGCTCTCTGAATCTCTATGAGGCTGGCTGACACACTCAGACGCTCTCAGACGCTCTCTGACGCACTCAGACGCTCTCTGACGCTCCCTGACGCACTCTGACGCTCTCAGACACTCTCAGACGCACTCAGATGCTCTCAGACGCTCCCTGACGCTCTCAGACGCTCTCTGACGCTCTCAGACGGTCTCTGACGCACTCTGACGCTCTCAGACACTCTCTGACGCACTCTGGGGCTCTCAGACGCTCTCAGACGCACTCAGACGCACTCAGACACTCTTTGACTGTCTCTGAAGCTCTCAGACGCTCTCTGACGCTCTCTGACGCACTCTGACGCTCTCAGACACTCTCAGACGCACCCAGATACTCTCAGACGCTCCCTGACGCTCTCAGACGCTCTCTGACGCACTCTGAGGCTCTCAGACGCTCTCTGACGCTCTCCGACGCTCTCAGACACACTCAGACGCTCTCTGACACACTCTGACACTGTCTGACGCTCTCAAACGCACTCAGACGCTCTCAGACGCTCTCAGACGCACTCAGACGCTCTCAGATGCTCTCAGACGCTCTCTGACGCTCTCTGACACACTCTGACGCTCTCAGACGCACTCAGACGCTCTCAGATGCTCTCTGACGCTCTCAGACGCTCTCAGACGCTCTCTGACGCTCTCAGACGCTCTCAGACGCTCTCAGACGCTCTCTGACGCTCTCAGACGCACTCAGATGCTCTCTGACGCTCTCTGACGCACTCAGACGCACTCAGACGCTCTCTGACACACTCTGACACTGTCTGACGCTCTCAGACACACTCAGACGCTCTCAGCCACTCTCAGCCACACTCAGACGCACTCTGACGCTCTCAGACGCTCTCTGACTCTCTATGAGGCTGGCTGACACACTCTGACGCTCTCAGACGCACTCTGAGGCTCTCAGACGCTCTCTGACGCTCTTCAGACGCTCTCAGACGCACTCAGACGCTCTCTGACACACTCTGACACTGTCTGACGCTCTCAGACACACTCAGACGCTCTCATACGCTCTCTGACGCTGTCAGACGCTCTCTGACGCATTCAAACGCTCTCAGACGCTCTCTGACGCTGTCAGACGCACTCAGACTCTCTCAGACGCTCTCTGACGCTCTCTGACGCACTCTGACGCTCTCAGACACACTCAGACCCTCTCTGACGCTCTCTGACGCTCTCAGACGCTCTCAGAGGCACCCAGAAGCTCTCTGACGCTCTCTGACGCACTCTGACGCACTCTGACGCACTCAGACACTCTCAGACGCTCTCTGACGCTCTCAGACGCACTCAGACACACTCTGATGCTCTCAGACACTCTCAGCCACACTCAGACGCACTCTGACGCTCTCAGAAGCTCTCTGACTCTCTATGAGGCTGGCTGACACACTCAGACGCTCTCAGACGCTCTCTGACGCACTCAGACGCTCTCTGACGCTCCCTGACGCACTCTGACGCTCTCAGACACTCTCAGACGCACTCAGATGCTCTCAGACGCTCCCTGACGCTCTCAGACGCTCTCTGACGCTCTCAGACGCTCTCTGACGCTCTCTGACACACTCTGACGCTCTCAGGCACTCTCTGACGCTGTCAGACGCACTCAAACACACTCAGACGCTATCTGACGCTCTCAGACGCTCTCTGACGCTCTCAGACACACTCTGACGCTCTCAGACACACTCAGACGCTATCTGACACTCTCAGACGCACTCTGACGCACTCAGACACTCTCTGACGCTCTCAGACGCACTCAAACATACTCAGAAGCTCTCAGACGCTCTCTGAGGCACTCTGACGCTCTCAGACACACTCAGACGCTATCTGACGCTCTCAGACGCACTCAGACGAACTCAGACGCTCTCTGACGCCCTCTGACGCTCTCTGAAGCACTCTGACGATCTCAGACGCGCTCAGACGCTCTCAGACGCACTCTGACGCTCTCTGACGTTCTCAGACGCACTCAGACGCACTCAGACGCTCTCTGACGCCCTCTGACGCTCTCTGACGCACTCTGACTCTCTCAGACGCACTCAGACGCACTCAGACGCTCTGTGACGCTCTCTGATGCACTCTGACGCTCTCAGACACACTCAGACCCTCTCTGACGCTCTCAGATGCTCTCAGAGGCACCCAGAAGCTCTCTGACGCTCTCTGACGCACTCTGACGCACTCAGACACTCTCAGACGCTCTATGACGCTCTCAGACGCACTCAGACACACTCTGATGCTCTCAGCCGCGCTCAGCCACACTCAGACGCACTCTGACGCTCTCAGACGCTCTCTGACTCTCTATGAGGCTGGCTGACACACTCTGACGCTCTCAGACGCACTCTGAGGCTCTCAGACGCTCTCTGACGCTCTTCAGACGCTCTCAGACGCACTCAGACGCTCTCTGACACACTCTGACACTGTCTGACGCTCTCAGACACACTCAGACGCTCTCATACGCTCTCTGACGCTGTCAGACGCTCTCTGACGCATTCAAACGCTCTCAGACGCTCTCTGACGCTGTCAGACGCACTCAGACTCTCTCAGACGCTCTCTGACACTCTCTGACGCACTCTGACGCTCTCAGACACACTCAGACCCTCTCTGACGCTCTCTGACGCTCTCAGACGCTCTCAGAGGCACCCAGAAGCTCTCTGACGCTCTCTGACGCACTCTGACGCACTCTGACGCACTCAGACACTCTCAGACGCTCTCTGACGCTCTCAGACGCACTCAGACACACTCTGATGCTCTCAGACACTCTCAGCCACACTCAGACGCACTCTGACGCTCTCAGACGCTCTCTGACTCTCTATGAGGCTGGCTGACACACTCAGACGCTCTCAGACGCTCTCTGACGCACTCAGACGCTCTCTGACGCTCCCTGACGCACTCTGACGCTCTCAGACACTCTCAGACGCACTCAGATGCTCTCAGACGCTCCCTGACGCTCTCAGACGCTCTCTGACGCTCTCAGACGCTCTCTGACGCTCTCTGACACACTCTGACGCTCTCAGGCACTCTCTGACGCTGTCAGACGCACTCAAACACACTCAGACGCTCTCAGACGCTATCTGACGCTCTCAGACGCTCTCTGACGCTCTCAGACACACTCTGACGCTCTCAGACACACTCAGACGCTATCTGACACTCTCAGACGCACTCTGACGCACTCAGACACTCTCTGACGCTCTCAGACGCACTCAAACATACTCAGAAGCTCTCAGACGCTCTCTGAGGCACTCTGACGCTCTCAGACACACTCAGACGCTCTCGGACGCTCTCGGACGCTCTCCGATGCTCTGAGACGCACTGAGACGCTCTCGGACGCTCACTTACGCTCTCTGACGCTCTCAGACGCTCTCTGACGCACTCTGATGCTCTCAGACGCTTTCAGACGCTCTCTGATTCTCTCAGACGCTCTCAGACGCTCTCTGGTGCTCACTGAGGCTCTCTGATGCTCTCAGACACTGTCTTACACTCACTGACACTCTCTGACTCATTCTGACCGCCTCAGACGCACTCAGACGCTCTCAGATGCTCTCTGACGCTCACAGACACGCTCAGACGCACTCAAACGCACTCTGACGCTCTCTGACGCTCTCAGACTCACTGAGACGCTCTCTGACTCTCTCTGACGCTCTCTGACACACTCTTACGTTCTCTGATGCTCTCTGACGCTCTCAGATGCTCTCTGACGCTCTCAGACGCTCTCTGATGCACTCTGATGCTCTTTGACGCTCTCACACGCACTCAGACGCGTTCAGACGCTCTCGGACGCTCTCAGACGCACTCAGACGCTCTCGGACGCTCTCGGACGCTCTCTGACGCTCTCTGACACTGTCTGACGCTCTCTGGCGCTCTCTGACGCGCTCTGACGCTCTCAGACGCTCTCAGACGATCTCTGATGCTCTCAGACGCTCTCAGAAGCTCTCTGATGCTCTCTGATGCTCTCTGACGCTCTCAGACACTGACTGACACTCTCTGACACACTCTGAAACTCTCAGAAGCTCTCTGACGCTCTCAGACGCACTCAGACACTCTCAGATGCTCTCTGACGCTCTCAGACGCTCTCTGACGCACTCTGATGCTCTCAGATGCTCTCAGACGCTTTCTGATTCTCTCAGACGCTCTCTGGTGCTCACTGAGGCTCTCTGATGCTCTGAGACACTGTCTTACACTCACTGACACTCTGACTCATTCTGACGCTCTCAAACGCACTCAGACGCTCTCAGATGCTCTCTGACGCTCTCAGACGCACTCTGATGCTCTTTGACGCTCTCACACGCACTCAGACGCTTTCAGACGCTCTCGGACGCTCTCTGACGCTCACAGACGCGCTCAGACGCACTCAAACGCACTCTGACGCTCTCTGACGCTCTCAGACTCACTGAGACGCTCTCTGACTCGCTCTGACGCTCTCTGACACACTCTGACGTTCTCTGACGCTCTCTGACGCTCTCAGATGCTCTCTGACGCTCTCAGACGCTCTCTGACGCACTCTGATGCTCTTTGACGCTCTCACACGCACTCAGACGCTTTCAGACTTTCTCGGACGTTCTCTGACGCTCTCAGACGCACTCAGACGCTCTCTGACGCTCTCAGACGCTCTCTGACGCTCTCTGACGCAGTCTGACACACTCTGACGCTCTTAGACGCTCTCGGACGCTCTCAGAAGCTCTCAGACGCTCTCAGACGCTCTCTGACACACTCTGACACTGTCTGACGCTCTCTGAAGCACTCTGACGCTCTCAGACGCTCTCAGACGCTCTTTGATGCTCTCAGACACTCTCAGACGCTCTCTGATGCTCTCTGACGCTCTCTGACGTACTCTGACGCTCTCAGACGCTCTCTGATGCTCTCAGACGCTCTCAGACGCTCACGGACGCTCTCTGACTCTCTCTAATGCACTCTGACGCTCTCTGACGCTCTCAGACGCTCTCTGAAGCTCTCAGACGCACTCAGACGCTCTCTGACGCTCTCAGACGCACTCAGACGCTCTCTGACGCTCTCAGGCGCTCTCTGACGCTCTCTGACGCAGTCTGACACACTCTGACGCTCTAAGATGCTCTCTGACGCTCTCAGAAGCTCTTAGACGCTCTCAGACGCTCTCTGACATACTCTGACTCTGTCAGACGCTCTCTGACGCTCTCTGACGCACTCTGATGCTCTCAGAGGCTCTCAGACGCTCTCTGATGCTCTCTGACACACTCTGACACTGTCTGACGCTCTATGACGCACTCTGACGCTCTCAGACGCTCTCTGATGCTCTCAGACATTCTCAGACGCTCTCTGATGCTCTCTGACGCTCTCTGACGCACTCTGACGCTCTCAGACGCTCTCTGATGCTCTCAGACGCTCTCAGACGCTCTCTGACACACTCAGACACTGACTGACACTCTCTGACACACTCTGAACCTCTCAGAAGCTCTCCGACGCTCTCAGACGCACTCAGACACTCTCAGATGCTCTCTGACGCTCTCAGACGCTCTCTGATGCTCTCTGATGCTCTCAGACGCTTTCAGACGCTCTCTGATTCTCTCAGACGCTCTCAGACGCTCTCTGGTGCTCACTGAGGCTCTCTGATGCTCTCAGACACTGTCTTACACTCACTGACACTCTCTGACTCATTCTGACCGTCTCAGACGCACTCAGACGCTCTCAGATGCTCTCTGACGCTCACAGACGCGCTCAGACGCACTCAAACGCACTCTGACGCTCTCTGACGCTCTCAGACTCACTGAGACGCTCTCTGACTCTCTCTGACGCTCTCTGACACACTCTGACGTTCTCTGACGCTCTCTGACGCTCTCAGATGCTCTCTGACGCTCTCACACGCTCGCTGACGCACACTGATGCTCTTTGACGCTCTCACACGCACTCAGACGCGTTCAGACGCTCTCGGACGCTCTCAGACGCTCTCTGACGCTCTCAGACGCACTCAGACGCTCTCGGACGCTCTCTGACGCTCTCTGATGCTCTCTGACGCTCTCAGACGCTCTCTGATGCTCTCAGACGCACTCAGACGCTCTCTGACGCTCTCAGAAGCACTCAGACGCTCTCTGACGCTCTCAGACGCTCTCTGACGCTCTCTGACGCAGTCTGACACACTCTGACGCTCTTAGATGCTCTCTGACGCTCTCAGAAGCTCTCAGACGCTCTCAGACGCTCTCTGGCATACTCTGACACTGTCTGACGCTCTCTGACGCACTCGGACGCTCTCAGAGGCTCTCAGACGCTCGCTGATGCTCTCTGACACACTCTGACACTGTCTAACGCTCTCTGACTCACTCTGACGCTCTCAGACGCTCTCAGACGCTCTCTGATGCTCTCAGACACTCTCACACGCTCTCTGATGCTCTCTGATGCTCTCTGACGCTCTCTGACGCACTCCGACGCTCTCAGACGCTCTCTGATGCTCTCAGACGCTCTCAGACGCTCTCTGACACACTCTGACACTGTCTAACGTTCTCCGACGCTCTCAGACGATCTCTGATGCTCTCAAACGCTCTCAGAAGCTCTCTGATGCTCACTGATGCTCTCTGGCGCTCTCAGACACTGACTGACACTCTCTGACACACTCTGAACCACTCAGACGCTCTCTGACGCTCTCAGACGCTCTCTGACTCTCTCTGACGCTCGCTGACACACTCTGACGTTCTCTGACGCTCTCTGATGCTCTCAGATGCTCTCTGACGCTCTCAGACGCACTCAGACGCTCTCGGACGCTCTCGGACGCTCTCCGATGCTCTGAGACGCACTGAGACGCTCTCGGACGCTCACTTACGCTCTCTGACGCTCTCAGACGCTCTCTGACGCACTCTGACGCTCTCCGAGGCTCTCAGACGCTCTCTGATGCTCTCAGACACTCTCAGACGCTCTCTGATGCTCTCTGATGCTCTCTGACGCACTCTGACGCTCTCAGACGCTCTCTGATGCTCACAGGCGACTCAGACGGTCTCTGACACACTCTGACGCTCTCAGACTCTCTGAGACGCTCGCTGACTCTCTCTGACGCTCTCTGACACACTCTGACGTTCTCTGACGCTGTCTGACGCTCTCAGATGCTCTCTGACGCTCTCAGACGCTCTCTGACGCACTCTGATGCTCTTTGATGCTCTCACACGCACTCAGACGCGTTCAGACGCTCTCGGACGCTCTCAGACGCTCACTGACGATCTCAGACGCACTCAGACGCTTTCGGACGCTCTGTGACGCTCTCTGACGCTCTCAAAGGCTCTCAGACGCTCTCTGATGCTCTCTGACACACTCTGACACTGTCTGACGCTCTCTGACGCACTCTGACGCTCTCAGACGCACTCAGACGCTCTCTGACGCTCTCAGTCGCTCCCTGACGCTCTCTGACGCAGTCTGACACACTCTGACGCTCTTAGACGCTCTCTGACGCTCTCAGACGCTCTCTGACGCTCTCAGACGCACTCAGACGCTCTCGGACGCTCTCTGACGCTCTCTGACGCTCTCAGAGGCTCTCAGACGCTCTCTGATGCTCTCTGACACACTCTGACACTGTCTGACGCTCTCTGACGCACTCTGACGCTCTCAGACGGTCTCAGACGCTCTCTGATGCTCTCAGACACTCTCAGACGCTCTCTGATGCTCTCTGACGCTCTCTGACGCACTCTGACGCTCTCAGACGCACTCTGATGCTCTCAGACGCTCTCAGACGCTCTCTGACACACTCTGACACTGTCTGACGCTCTCCGACGCTCTCAGACGATCTCTGATGCTCTCAGACGCTCTCAGAAGCTCTCTGATGCTCTCAGAAGCTCTCCGACGCTCTCAGACGCACTCAGACACTCTCAGATGCTCTCTGACGCTCTCAGACGCTCTCTGATGCACTCTGATGCTCTCAGACGCTTTCAGACGCTCTCTGATTCTCACATACGCTCTCAGACGCTCTCTGGTGCTCACTGAGGCTCTCTGATGCTCTCAGACTCTGTCTTACACTCACTGATACTCTCTGACTCATTCTGACCGCCTCAGACGCACTCAGACGCTCTCAGATGCTCTCTGACGCTCACAGACACGCTCAGACGCACTCAAACGCACTCTGACGCTCTCTGACGCTCTCAGACTTACTGAGACGCTCTCTGACTCTCTCTGACGCTCTCTGACACACTCTGACGTTCTCTGACGCTCTCGGATGCTCTCAGATGCTCTCTGACGCTCTCAGACACTCTCTGACACACTCTGACACTGTCTGACGCTCTCCGACGCTCTCAGACGATCTCTGATGCTCTCTGATGCTCTCAGACGCTCTCTGACACACTCTGACACTGTCTGACGCTCTCCGACGCTCTCAGACGATCTCTGATGCTCTCAGACGCTCTCAGAAGCCCTCTGATGCTCTCTGATGCTCTCTGACACTCTCAGACACTGACAGACACTCTCTGACACACTCTGAACCTCTCAGATGCTCTCCGACGCTCTCAGACGCACTCAGACACTCTCAGATGCTCTCTGACGCTCTCAGACGCTCTCTGATGCACTCTGATGCTCTCAGACGCTTTCAGACGCTCTCTGATTCTCTCAGACGCTCTCAGACGCTCTCTGGTGCTCACTGAGGCTCTCTGATGCTCTCAGACACTGTCTTACACTCACTGACACTCTCTGACTCATTCTGACCGTCTCAGACGCACTCAGACGCTCTCGGACGCTCTCTGACGCTCACAGACGCGCTCAGACGCACTCAAACGCACTCTGACGCTCTCTGACGCTCTCAGACTCACTGAGACGCTCTCTGACTCTCTCTGACGCTCTCTGACACACTCTGACGTTCTCTGACGCTCTCTGACGCTCTCAGATGCTCTCTGACGTTCTCGCACGCTCGCTGACGCACTCTGATGCTCTTTGACGCTCGCACACGCACTCAGACGCGTTCAGACGCTCTCGGACGCTCTCAGACACTCTCTGACGCTCTCAGACGCACTCAGACGCTCTCGGATGCTCTCGGACGCTCTCTGACGCTCTCTAATGCACTCTGACGCTCTCTGATGCTCTCTGACGCTCTCAGACGCTCTCTGAAGCTCTCAGACGCTCTCTGACGCTCTCAGACGCACTCAGACGTTCTCTGACGCTCTCAGACGCTCTCTGACGCTCTCTGACGCAGTCTGACACACTCTGACGCTCTTAGACGCTCTCTGACGCTCTCAGAAGCTCTCAGACGCTCTCAGACGCTCTCTGACATACTCTGACACTTTCTGACGCTGTCTGACGCACTCTGACGCTCTCAGAGGCTCTCAGACGCTCTCTGATGCTCTCTGACACACTCTGACACTGTCTGACGCTCTCTGACGCACTCTGACGCTCTCAGACGCTCTCTGATGCTCTCAGACACTCTCGCACGCTCTCTGATGCTCTCTGATGCTCTCTGAAGCTCTCTGACGCACTCTGACGCTCTCAGACGCTCTCTGATGCTCTCAGATCTCTCAGACGCTCTCTGACACACTCTGACACTGTCTGACGCTCTCCGACGCTCTCAGACGATCTCTGATGTTCTCAGACGCTCTCAGAAGCTCTCTGATGCTCTCTGATGCTCTCTGACGCTCTCAGACACTGACTGACACTCTCTGACACACTCTGAACCTCTCAGAAGCTCTCCGACGCTCTCAGACACACTCAGAAACTCTCAGATGCTCTCTGACGCTCTCAGACGCTCTCTGATGCACTCTGATGCTCTCAGACGCTTTCAGACGCTCTCTGATTCTCTCAGACGCTCTCAGACGCTCTCTGGTGCTCACTGAGGCTCTCTGATGCTCTCAGACACTGTCTTACACTCACTGACACTCTCTGACTCATTCTGACCGCCTCAGACGCACTCAGACGCTCTCAGATGCTCTCTGACGCTCACAGACACGCTCAGACGCACTCAAACGCACTCTGACGCTCTCTGACGCTCTCAGACTCACTGAGACGCTCTCTGACTCTCTCTGACGCTCTCTGACACACTCTTACGTTCTCTGATGCTCTCTGACGCTCTCAGATGCTCTCTGACGCTCTCAGACGCTCTCTGATGCACTCTGATGCTCTTTGACGCTCTCACACGCACTCAGACGCGTTCAGACGCTCTCGGACGCTCTCAGACGCACTCAGACGCTCTCGGACGCTCTCGGACGCTCTCTGACGCTCTCTGACACTGTCTGACGCTCTCTGGCGCTCTCTGACGCGCTCTGACGCTCTCAGACGCTCTCAGACGATCTCTGATGCTCTCAGACGCTCTCAGAAGCTCTCTGATGCTCTCTGATGCTCTCTGACGCTCTCAGACACTGACTGACACTCTCTGACACACTCTGAAACTCTCAGAAGCTCTCTGACGCTCTCAGACGCACTCAGACACTCTCAGATGCTCTCTGACGCTCTCAGACGCTCTCTGACGCACTCTGATGCTCTCAGATGCTCTCAGACGCTTTCTGATTCTCTCAGACGCTCTCTGGTGCTCACTGAGGCTCTCTGATGCTCTGAGACACTGTCTTACACTCACTGACACTCTGACTCATTCTGACGCTCTCAAACGCACTCAGACGCTCTCAGATGCTCTCTGACGCTCTCAGACGCACTCTGATGCTCTTTGACGCTCTCACACGCACTCAGACGCTTTCAGACGCTCTCGGACGCTCTCTGACGCTCACAGACGCGCTCAGACGCACTCAAACGCACTCTGACGCTCTCTGACGCTCTCAGACTCACTGAGACGCTCTCTGACTCGCTCTGACGCTCTCTGACACACTCTGACGTTCTCTGACGCTCTCTGACGCTCTCAGATGCTCTCTGACGCTCTCAGACGCTCTCTGACGCACTCTGATGCTCTTTGACGCTCTCACACGCACTCAGACGCTTTCAGACTTTCTCGGACGTTCTCTGACGCTCTCAGACGCACTCAGACGCTCTCTGACGCTCTCAGACGCTCTCTGACGCTCTCTGACGCAGTCTGACACACTCTGACGCTCTTAGACGCTCTCGGACGCTCTCAGAAGCTCTCAGACGCTCTCAGACGCTCTCTGACACACTCTGACACTGTCTGACGCTCTCTGAAGCACTCTGACGCTCTCAGACGCTCTCAGACGCTCTTTGATGCTCTCAGACACTCTCAGACGCTCTCTGATGCTCTCTGACGCTCTCTGACGTACTCTGACGCTCTCAGACGCTCTCTGATGCTCTCAGACGCTCTCAGACGCTCACGGACGCTCTCTGACTCTCTCTAATGCACTCTGACGCTCTCTGACGCTCTCAGACGCTCTCTGAAGCTCTCAGACGCACTCAGACGCTCTCTGACGCTCTCAGACGCACTCAGACGCTCTCTGACGCTCTCAGGCGCTCTCTGACGCTCTCTGACGCAGTCTGACACACTCTGACGCTCTAAGATGCTCTCTGACGCTCTCAGAAGCTCTTAGACGCTCTCAGACGCTCTCTGACATACTCTGACTCTGTCAGACGCTCTCTGACGCTCTCTGACGCACTCTGATGCTCTCAGAGGCTCTCAGACGCTCTCTGATGCTCTCTGACACACTCTGACACTGTCTGACGCTCTATGACGCACTCTGACGCTCTCAGACGCTCTCTGATGCTCTCAGACATTCTCAGACGCTCTCTGATGCTCTCTGACGCTCTCTGACGCACTCTGACGCTCTCAGACGCTCTCTGATGCTCTCAGACGCTCTCAGACGCTCTCAGACGCTCTCTGACACACTCAGACACTGACTGACACTCTCTGACACACTCTGAACCTCTCAGAAGCTCTCCGACGCTCTCAGACGCACTCAGACACTCTCAGATGCTCTCTGACGCTCTCAGACGCTCTCTGATGCTCTCTGATGCTCTCAGACGCTTTCAGACGCTCTCTGATTCTCTCAGACGCTCTCAGACGCTCTCTGGTGCTCACTGAGGCTCTCTGATGCTCTCAGACACTGTCTTACACTCACTGACACTCTCTGACTCATTCTGACCGTCTCAGACGCACTCAGACGCTCTCAGATGCTCTCTGACGCTCACAGACGCGCTCAGACGCACTCAAACGCACTCTGACGCTCTCTGACGCTCTCAGACTCACTGAGACGCTCTCTGACTCTCTCTGACGCTCTCTGACACACTCTGACGTTCTCTGACGCTCTCTGACGCTCTCAGATGCTCTCTGACGCTCTCACACGCTCGCTGACGCACACTGATGCTCTTTGACGCTCTCACACGCACTCAGACGCGTTCAGACGCTCTCGGACGCTCTCAGACGCTCTCTGACGCTCTCAGACGCACTCAGACGCTCTCGGACGCTCTCTGACGCTCTCTGATGCTCTCTGACGCTCTCAGACGCTCTCTGATGCTCTCAGACGCACTCAGACGCTCTCTGACGCTCTCAGAAGCACTCAGACGCTCTCTGACGCTCTCAGACGCTCTCTGACGCTCTCTGACGCAGTCTGACACACTCTGACGCTCTTAGATGCTCTCTGACGCTCTCAGAAGCTCTCAGACGCTCTCAGACGCTCTCTGGCATACTCTGACACTGTCTGACGCTCTCTGACGCACTCGGACGCTCTCAGAGGCTCTCAGACGCTCGCTGATGCTCTCTGACACACTCTGACACTGTCTAACGCTCTCTGACTCACTCTGACGCTCTCAGACGCTCTCAGACGCTCTCTGATGCTCTCAGACACTCTCACACGCTCTCTGATGCTCTCTGATGCTCTCTGACGCTCTCTGACGCACTCCGACGCTCTCAGACGCTCTCTGATGCTCTCAGACGCTCTCAGACGCTCTCTGACACACTCTGACACTGTCTAACGTTCTCCGACGCTCTCAGACGATCTCTGATGCTCTCAAACGCTCTCAGAAGCTCTCTGATGCTCACTGATGCTCTCTGGCGCTCTCAGACACTGACTGACACTCTCTGACACACTCTGAACCACTCAGACGCTCTCTGACGCTCTCAGACGCTCTCTGACTCTCTCTGACGCTCGCTGACACACTCTGACGTTCTCTGACGCTCTCTGATGCTCTCAGATGCTCTCTGACGCTCTCAGACGCACTCAGACGCTCTCGGACGCTCTCGGACGCTCTCCGATGCTCTGAGACGCACTGAGACGCTCTCGGACGCTCACTTACGCTCTCTGACGCTCTCAGACGCTCTCTGACGCACTCTGACGCTCTCCGAGGCTCTCAGACGCTCTCTGATGCTCTCAGACACTCTCAGACGCTCTCTGATGCTCTCTGATGCTCTCTGACGCACTCTGACGCTCTCAGACGCTCTCTGATGCTCACAGGCGACTCAGACGGTCTCTGACACACTCTGACGCTCTCAGACTCTCTGAGACGCTCGCTGACTCTCTCTGACGCTCTCTGACACACTCTGACGTTCTCTGACGCTGTCTGACGCTCTCAGATGCTCTCTGACGCTCTCAGACGCTCTCTGACGCACTCTGATGCTCTTTGATGCTCTCACACGCACTCAGACGCGTTCAGACGCTCTCGGACGCTCTCAGACGCTCACTGACGATCTCAGACGCACTCAGACGCTTTCGGACGCTCTGTGACGCTCTCTGACGCTCTCAAAGGCTCTCAGACGCTCTCTGATGCTCTCTGACACACTCTGACACTGTCTGACGCTCTCTGACGCACTCTGACGCTCTCAGACGCACTCAGACGCTCTGACGCTCTCAGTCGCTCCCTGACGCTCTCTGACGCAGTCTGACACACTCTGACGCTCTTAGACGCTCTCTGACGCTCTCAGACGCTCTCTGACGCTCTCAGACGCACTCAGACGCTCTCGGACGCTCTCTGACGCTCTCTGACGCTCTCAGAGGCTCTCAGACGCTCTCTGATGCTCTCTGACACACTCTGACACTGTCTGACGCTCTCTGACGCACTCTGACGCTCTCAGACGGTCTCAGACGCTCTCTGATGCTCTCAGACACTCTCAGACGCTCTCTGATGCTCTCTGACGCTCTCTGACGCACTCTGACGCTCTCAGACGCACTCTGATGCTCTCAGACGCTCTCAGACGCTCTCTGACACACTCTGACACTGTCTGACGCTCTCCGACGCTCTCAGACGATCTCTGATGCTCTCAGACGCTCTCAGAAGCTCTCTGATGCTCTCAGAAGCTCTCCGACGCTCTCAGACGCACTCAGACACTCTCAGATGCTCTCTGACGCTCTCAGACGCTCTCTGATGCACTCTGATGCTCTCAGACGCTTTCAGACGCTCTCTGATTCTCACATACGCTCTCAGACGCTCTCTGGTGCTCACTGAGGCTCTCTGATGCTCTCAGACTCTGTCTTACACTCACTGATACTCTCTGACTCATTCTGACCGCCTCAGACGCACTCAGACGCTCTCAGATGCTCTCTGACGCTCACAGACACGCTCAGACGCACTCAAACGCACTCTGACGCTCTCTGACGCTCTCAGACTTACTGAGACGCTCTCTGACTCTCTCTGACGCTCTCTGACACACTCTGACGTTCTCTGACGCTCTCGGATGCTCTCAGATGCTCTCTGACGCTCTCAGACACTCTCTGACACACTCTGACACTGTCTGACGCTCTCCGACGCTCTCAGACGATCTCTGATGCTCTCTGATGCTCTCAGACGCTCTCTGACACACTCTGACACTGTCTGACGCTCTCCGACGCTCTCAGACGATCTCTGATGCTCTCAGACGCTCTCAGAAGCCCTCTGATGCTCTCTGATGCTCTCTGACACTCTCAGACACTGACAGACACTCTCTGACACACTCTGAACCTCTCAGATGCTCTCCGACGCTCTCAGACGCACTCAGACACTCTCAGATGCTCTCTGACGCTCTCAGACGCTCTCTGATGCACTCTGATGCTCTCAGACGCTTTCAGACGCTCTCTGATTCTCTCAGACGCTCTCAGACGCTCTCTGGTGCTCACTGAGGCTCTCTGATGCTCTCAGACACTGTCTTACACTCACTGACACTCTCTGACTCATTCTGACCGTCTCAGACGCACTCAGACGCTCTCGGACGCTCTCTGACGCTCACAGACGCGCTCAGACGCACTCAAACGCACTCTGACGCTCTCTGACGCTCTCAGACTCACTGAGACGCTCTCTGACTCTCTCTGACGCTCTCTGACACACTCTGACGTTCTCTGACGCTCTCTGACGCTCTCAGATGCTCTCTGACGTTCTCGCACGCTCGCTGACGCACTCTGATGCTCTTTGACGCTCGCACACGCACTCAGACGCGTTCAGACGCTCTCGGACGCTCTCAGACACTCTCTGACGCTCTCAGACGCACTCAGACGCTCTCGGATGCTCTCGGACGCTCTCTGACGCTCTCTAATGCACTCTGACGCTCTCTGATGCTCTCTGACGCTCTCAGACGCTCTCTGAAGCTCTCAGACGCTCTCAGACGCTCTCTGACGCTCTCAGACGCACTCAGACGTTCTCTGACGCTCTCAGACGCTCTCTGACGCTCTCTGACGCAGTCTGACACACTCTGACGCTCTTAGACGCTCTCTGACGCTCTCAGAAGCTCTCAGACGCTCTCAGACGCTCTCTGACATACTCTGACACTTTCTGACGCTGTCTGACGCACTCTGACGCTCTCAGAGGCTCTCAGACGCTCTCTGATGCTCTCTGACACACTCTGACACTGTCTGACGCTCTCTGACGCACTCTGACGCTCTCAGACGCTCTCAGACGCTCTCTGATGCTCTCAGACACTCTCGCACGCTCTCTGATGCTCTCTGATGCTCTCTGAAGCTCTCTGACGCACTCTGACGCTCTCAGACGCTCTCTGATGCTCTCAGATCTCTCAGACGCTCTCTGACACACTCTGACACTGTCTGACGCTCTCCGACGCTCTCAGACGATCTCTGATGTTCTCAGACGCTCTCAGAAGCTCTCTGATGCTCTCTGATGCTCTCTGACGCTCTCAGACACTGACTGACACTCTCTGACACACTCTGAACCTCTCAGAAGCTCTCCGACGCTCTCAGACACACTCAGAAACTCTCAGATGCTCTCTGACGCTCTCAGACGCTCTCTGATGCACTCTGATGCTCTCAGACGCTTTCAGACGCTCTCTGATTCTCTCAGACGCTCTCAGACGCTCTCTGGTGCTCACTGAGGCTCTCTGATGCTCTCAGACACTGTCTTACACTCACTGACACTCTCTGACTCATTCTGACCGCCTCAGACGCACTCAGACGCTCTCAGATGCTCTCTGACGCTCACAGACACGCTCAGACGCACTCAAACGCACTCTGACGCTCTCTGACGCTCTCAGACTCACTGAGACGCTCTCTGACTCTCTCTGACGCTCTCTGACACACTCTTACGTTCTCTGATGCTCTCTGACGCTCTCAGATGCTCTCTGACGCTCTCAGACGCTCTCTGATGCACTCTGATGCTCTTTGACGCTCTCACACGCACTCAGACGCGTTCAGACGCTCTCGGACGCTCTCAGACGCACTCAGACGCTCTCGGACGCTCTCGGACGCTCTCTGACGCTCTCTGACACTGTCTGACGCTCTCTGGCGCTCTCTGACGCGCTCTGACGCTCTCAGACGCTCTCAGACGATCTCTGATGCTCTCAGACGCTCTCAGAAGCTCTCTGATGCTCTCTGATGCTCTCTGACGCTCTCAGACACTGACTGACACTCTCTGACACACTCTGAAACTCTCAGAAGCTCTCTGACGCTCTCAGACGCACTCAGACACTCTCAGATGCTCTCTGACGCTCTCAGACGCTCTCTGACGCACTCTGATGCTCTCAGATGCTCTCAGACGCTTTCTGATTCTCTCAGACGCTCTCTGGTGCTCACTGAGGCTCTCTGATGCTCTGAGACACTGTCTTACACTCACTGACACTCTGACTCATTCTGACGCTCTCAAACGCACTCAGACGCTCTCAGATGCTCTCTGACGCTCTCAGACGCACTCTGATGCTCTTTGACGCTCTCACACGCACTCAGACGCTTTCAGACGCTCTCGGACGCTCTCTGACGCTCACAGACGCGCTCAGACGCACTCAAACGCACTCTGACGCTCTCTGACGCTCTCAGACTCACTGAGACGCTCTCTGACTCGCTCTGACGCTCTCTGACACACTCTGACGTTCTCTGACGCTCTCTGACGCTCTCAGATGCTCTCTGACGCTCTCAGACGCTCTCTGACGCACTCTGATGCTCTTTGACGCTCTCACACGCACTCAGACGCTTTCAGACTTTCTCGGACGTTCTCTGACGCTCTCAGACGCACTCAGACGCTCTCTGACGCTCTCAGACGCTCTCTGACGCTCTCTGACGCAGTCTGACACACTCTGACGCTCTTAGACGCTCTCGGACGCTCTCAGAAGCTCTCAGACGCTCTCAGACGCTCTCTGACACACTCTGACACTGTCTGACGCTCTCTGAAGCACTCTGACGCTCTCAGACGCTCTCAGACGCTCTTTGATGCTCTCAGACACTCTCAGACGCTCTCTGATGCTCTCTGACGCTCTCTGACGTACTCTGACGCTCTCAGACGCTCTCTGATGCTCTCAGACGCTCTCAGACGCTCACGGACGCTCTCTGACTCTCTCTAATGCACTCTGACGCTCTCTGACGCTCTCAGACGCTCTCTGAAGCTCTCAGACGCACTCAGACGCTCTCTGACGCTCTCAGACGCACTCAGACGCTCTCTGACGCTCTCAGGCGCTCTCTGACGCTCTCTGACGCAGTCTGACACACTCTGACGCTCTAAGATGCTCTCTGACGCTCTCAGAAGCTCTTAGACGCTCTCAGACGCTCTCTGACATACTCTGACTCTGTCAGACGCTCTCTGACGCTCTCTGACGCACTCTGATGCTCTCAGAGGCTCTCAGACGCTCTCTGATGCTCTCTGACACACTCTGACACTGTCTGACGCTCTATGACGCACTCTGACGCTCTCAGACGCTCTCTGATGCTCTCAGACATTCTCAGACGCTCTCTGATGCTCTCTGACGCTCTCTGACGCACTCTGACGCTCTCAGACGCTCTCTGATGCTCTCAGACGCTCTCAGACGCTCTCAGACGCTCTCTGACACACTCAGACACTGACTGACACTCTCTGACACACTCTGAACCTCTCAGAAGCTCTCCGACGCTCTCAGACGCACTCAGACACTCTCAGATGCTCTCTGACGCTCTCAGACGCTCTCTGATGCTCTCTGATGCTCTCAGACGCTTTCAGACGCTCTCTGATTCTCTCAGACGCTCTCAGACGCTCTCTGGTGCTCACTGAGGCTCTCTGATGCTCTCAGACACTGTCTTACACTCACTGACACTCTCTGACTCATTCTGACCGTCTCAGACGCACTCAGACGCTCTCAGATGCTCTCTGACGCTCACAGACGCGCTCAGACGCACTCAAACGCACTCTGACGCTCTCTGACGCTCTCAGACTCACTGAGACGCTCTCTGACTCTCTCTGACGCTCTCTGACACACTCTGACGTTCTCTGACGCTCTCTGACGCTCTCAGATGCTCTCTGACGCTCTCACACGCTCGCTGACGCACACTGATGCTCTTTGACGCTCTCACACGCACTCAGACGCGTTCAGACGCTCTCGGACGCTCTCAGACGCTCTCTGACGCTCTCAGACGCACTCAGACGCTCTCGGACGCTCTCTGACGCTCTCTGATGCTCTCTGACGCTCTCTGACGCTCTCAGACGCTCTCTGATGCTCTCAGACGCACTCAGACGCTCTCTGACGCTCTCAGAAGCACTCAGACGCTCTCTGACGCTCTCAGACGCTCTCTGACGCTCTCTGACGCAGTCTGACACACTCTGACGCTCTTAGATGCTCTCTGACGCTCTCAGAAGCTCTCAGACGCTCTCAGACGCTCTCTGGCATACTCTGACACTGTCTGACGCTCTCTGACGCACTCGGACGCTCTCAGAGGCTCTCAGACGCTCGCTGATGCTCTCTGACACACTCTGACACTGTCTAACGCTCTCTGACTCACTCTGACGCTCTCAGACGCTCTCAGACGCTCTCTGATGCTCTCAGACACTCTCACACGCTCTCTGATGCTCTCTGATGCTCTCTGACGCTCTCTGACGCACTCCGACGCTCTCAGACGCTCTCTGATGCTCTCAGACGCTCTCAGACGCTCTCTGACACACTCTGACACTGTCTAACGTTCTCCGACGCTCTCAGACGATCTCTGATGCTCTCAAACGCTCTCAGAAGCTCTCTGATGCTCACTGATGCTCTCTGGCGCTCTCAGACACTGACTGACACTCTCTGACACACTCTGAACCACTCAGACGCTCTCTGACGCTCTCAGACGCTCTCTGACTCTCTCTGACGCTCGCTGACACACTCTGACGTTCTCTGACGCTCTCTGATGCTCTCAGATGCTCTCTGACGCTCTCAGACGCACTCAGACGCTCTCGGACGCTCTCGGACGCTCTCCGATGCTCTGAGACGCACTGAGACGCTCTCGGACGCTCACTTACGCTCTCTGACGCTCTCAGACGCTCTCTGACGCACTCTGACGCTCTCCGAGGCTCTCAGACGCTCTCTGATGCTCTCAGACACTCTCAGACGCTCTCTGATGCTCTCTGATGCTCTCTGACGCACTCTGACGCTCTCAGACGCTCTCTGATGCTCACAGGCGACTCAGACGGTCTCTGACACACTCTGACGCTCTCAGACTCTCTGAGACGCTCGCTGACTCTCTCTGACGCTCTCTGACACACTCTGACGTTCTCTGACGCTGTCTGACGCTCTCAGATGCTCTCTGACGCTCTCAGACGCTCTCTGACGCACTCTGATGCTCTTTGATGCTCTCACACGCACTCAGACGCGTTCAGACGCTCTCGGACGCTCTCAGACGCTCACTGACGATCTCAGACGCACTCAGACGCTTTCGGACGCTCTGTGACGCTCTCTGACGCTCTCAAAGACTCTCAGACGCTCTCTGATGCTCTCTGACACACTCTGACACTGTCTGACGCTCTCTGACGCACTCTGACGCTCTCAGACGCACTCAGACGCTCTCTGACGCTCTCAGTCGCTCCCTGACGCTCTCTGACGCAGTCTGACACACTCTGACGCTCTTAGACGCTCTCTGACGCTCTCAGACGCTCTCTGACGCTCTCAGACGCACTCAGACGCTCTCGGACGCTCTCTGACGCTCTCTGACGCTCTCAGAGGCTCTCAGACGCTCTCTGATGCTCTCTGACACACTCTGACACTGTCTGACGCTCTCTGACGCACTCTGACGCTCTCAGACGGTCTCAGACGCTCTCTGATGCTCTCAGACACTCTCAGACGCTCTCTGATGCTCTCTGACGCTCTCTGACGCACTCTGACGCTCTCAGACGCACTCTGATGCTCTCAGACGCTCTCAGACGCTCTCTGACACACTCTGACACTGTCTGACGCTCTCCGACGCTCTCAGACGATCTCTGATGCTCTCAGACGCTCTCAGAAGCTCTCTGATGCTCTCAGAAGCTCTCCGACGCTCTCAGACGCACTCAGACACTCTCAGATGCTCTCTGACGCTCTCAGACGCTCTCTGATGCACTCTGATGCTCTCAGACGCTTTCAGACGCTCTCTGATTCTCACATACGCTCTCAGACGCTCTCTGGTGCTCACTGAGGCTCTCTGATGCTCTCAGACTCTGTCTTACACTCACTGATACTCTCTGACTCATTCTGACCGCCTCAGACGCACTCAGACGCTCTCAGATGCTCTCTGACGCTCACAGACACGCTCAGACGCACTCAAACGCACTCTGACGCTCTCTGACGCTCTCAGACTTACTGAGACGCTCTCTGACTCTCTCTGACGCTCTCTGACACACTCTGACGTTCTCTGACGCTCTCGGATGCTCTCAGATGCTCTCTGACGCTCTCAGACACTCTCTGACACACTCTGACACTGTCTGACGCTCTCCGACGCTCTCAGACGATCTCTGATGCTCTCTGATGCTCTCAGACGCTCTCTGACACACTCTGACACTGTCTGACGCTCTCCGACGCTCTCAGACGATCTCTGATGCTCTCAGACGCTCTCAGAAGCCCTCTGATGCTCTCTGATGCTCTCTGACACTCTCAGACACTGACAGACACTCTCTGACACACTCTGAACCTCTCAGATGCTCTCCGACGCTCTCAGACGCACTCAGACACTCTCAGATGCTCTCTGACGCTCTCAGACGCTCTCTGATGCACTCTGATGCTCTCAGACGCTTTCAGACGCTCTCTGATTCTCTCAGACGCTCTCAGACGCTCTCTGGTGCTCACTGAGGCTCTCTGATGCTCTCAGACACTGTCTTACACTCACTGACACTCTCTGACTCATTCTGACCGTCTCAGACGCACTCAGACGCTCTCGGACGCTCTCTGACGCTCACAGACGCGCTCAGACGCACTCAAACGCACTCTGACGCTCTCTGACGCTCTCAGACTCACTGAGACGCTCTCTGACTCTCTCTGACGCTCTCTGACACACTCTGACGTTCTCTGACGCTCTCTGACGCTCTCAGATGCTCTCTGACGTTCTCGCACGCTCGCTGACGCACTCTGATGCTCTTTGACGCTCGCACACGCACTCAGACGCGTTCAGACGCTCTCGGACGCTCTCAGACACTCTCTGACGCTCTCAGACGCACTCAGACGCTCTCGGATGCTCTCGGACGCTCTCTGACGCTCTCTAATGCACTCTGACGCTCTCTGATGCTCTCTGACGCTCTCAGACGCTCTCTGAAGCTCTCAGACGCTCTCAGACGCTCTCTGACGCTCTCAGACGCACTCAGACGTTCTCTGACGCTCTCAGACGCTCTCTGACGCTCTCTGACGCAGTCTGACACACTCTGACGCTCTTAGACGCTCTCTGACGCTCTCAGAAGCTCTCAGACGCTCTCAGACGCTCTCTGACATACTCTGACACTTTCTGACGCTGTCTGACGCACTCTGACGCTCTCAGAGGCTCTCAGACGCTCTCTGATGCTCTCTGACACACTCTGACACTGTCTGACGCTCTCTGACGCACTCTGACGCTCTCAGACGCTCTCAGACGCTCTCTGATGCTCTCAGACACTCTCGCACGCTCTCTGATGCTCTCTGATGCTCTCTGAAGCTCTCTGACGCACTCTGACGCTCTCAGACGCTCTCTGATGCTCTCAGATCTCTCAGACGCTCTCTGACACACTCTGACACTGTCTGACGCTCTCCGACGCTCTCAGACGATCTCTGATGTTCTCAGACGCTCTCAGAAGCTCTCTGATGCTCTCTGATGCTCTCTGACGCTCTCAGACACTGACTGACACTCTCTGACACACTCTGAACCTCTCAGAAGCTCTCCGACGCTCTCAGACACACTCAGAAACTCTCAGATGCTCTCTGACGCTCTCAGACGCTCTCTGATGCACTCTGATGCTCTCAGACGCTTTCAGACGCTCTCTGATTCTCTCAGACGCTCTCAGACGCTCTCTGGTGCTCACTGAGGCTCTCTGATGCTCTCAGACACTGTCTTACACTCACTGACACTCTCTGACTCATTCTGACCGCCTCAGACGCACTCAGACGCTCTCAGATGCTCTCTGACGCTCACAGACACGCTCAGACGCACTCAAACGCACTCTGACGCTCTCTGACGCTCTCAGACTCACTGAGACGCTCTCTGACTCTCTCTGACGCTCTCTGACACACTCTTACGTTCTCTGATGCTCTCTGACGCTCTCAGATGCTCTCTGACGCTCTCAGACGCTCTCTGATGCACTCTGATGCTCTTTGACGCTCTCACACGCACTCAGACGCGTTCAGACGCTCTCGGACGCTCTCAGACGCACTCAGACGCTCTCGGACGCTCTCGGACGCTCTCTGACGCTCTCTGACACTGTCTGACGCTCTCTGGCGCTCTCTGACGCGCTCTGACGCTCTCAGACGCTCTCAGACGATCTCTGATGCTCTCAGACGCTCTCAGAAGCTCTCTGATGCTCTCTGATGCTCTCTGACGCTCTCAGACACTGACTGACACTCTCTGACACACTCTGAAACTCTCAGAAGCTCTCTGACGCTCTCAGACGCACTCAGACACTCTCAGATGCTCTCTGACGCTCTCAGACGCTCTCTGACGCACTCTGATGCTCTCAGATGCTCTCAGACGCTTTCTGATTCTCTCAGACGCTCTCTGGTGCTCACTGAGGCTCTCTGATGCTCTGAGACACTGTCTTACACTCACTGACACTCTGACTCATTCTGACGCTCTCAAACGCACTCAGACGCTCTCAGATGCTCTCTGACGCTCTCAGACGCACTCTGATGCTCTTTGACGCTCTCACACGCACTCAGACGCTTTCAGACGCTCTCGGACGCTCTCTGACGCTCACAGACGCGCTCAGACGCACTCAAACGCACTCTGACGCTCTCTGACGCTCTCAGACTCACTGAGACGCTCTCTGACTCGCTCTGACGCTCTCTGACACACTCTGACGTTCTCTGACGCTCTCTGACGCTCTCAGATGCTCTCTGACGCTCTCAGACGCTCTCTGACGCACTCTGATGCTCTTTGACGCTCTCACACGCACTCAGACGCTTTCAGACTTTCTCGGACGTTCTCTGACGCTCTCAGACGCACTCAGACGCTCTCTGACGCTCTCAGACGCTCTCTGACGCTCTCTGACGCAGTCTGACACACTCTGACGCTCTTAGACGCTCTCGGACGCTCTCAGAAGCTCTCAGACGCTCTCAGACGCTCTCTGACACACTCTGACACTGTCTGACGCTCTCTGAAGCACTCTGACGCTCTCAGACGCTCTCAGACGCTCTTTGATGCTCTCAGACACTCTCAGACGCTCTCTGATGCTCTCTGACGCTCTCTGACGTACTCTGACGCTCTCAGACGCTCTCTGATGCTCTCAGACGCTCTCAGACGCTCACGGACGCTCTCTGACTCTCTCTAATGCACTCTGACGCTCTCTGACGCTCTCAGACGCTCTCTGAAGCTCTCAGACGCACTCAGACGCTCTCTGACGCTCTCAGACGCACTCAGACGCTCTCTGACGCTCTCAGGCGCTCTCTGACGCTCTCTGACGCAGTCTGACACACTCTGACGCTCTAAGATGCTCTCTGACGCTCTCAGAAGCTCTTAGACGCTCTCAGACGCTCTCTGACATACTCTGACTCTGTCAGACGCTCTCTGACGCTCTCTGACGCACTCTGATGCTCTCAGAGGCTCTCAGACGCTCTCTGATGCTCTCTGACACACTCTGACACTGTCTGACGCTCTATGACGCACTCTGACGCTCTCAGACGCTCTCTGATGCTCTCAGACATTCTCAGACGCTCTCTGATGCTCTCTGACGCTCTCTGACGCACTCTGACGCTCTCAGACGCTCTCTGATGCTCTCAGACGCTCTCAGACGCTCTCAGACGCTCTCTGACACACTCAGACACTGACTGACACTCTCTGACACACTCTGAACCTCTCAGAAGCTA
>NW_027141187.1:0-15000 GCF_036365525.1 Heterodontus francisci
ACAGTCCAGGCCCTGAGACTTATATAAATACACACACGCTCACCACAGTCCAGGCCCTGAGACTTATATACATACACACACACACCACAGTCCAGGCCCTGATACTTATATATATACACACACACACACCACAGTCCAGGCCCTGATACTTATATTTTTACACACACACACCACAACAGTCCAGGCCCTGATACTTATATATATACACACACACACACCACAGTCCAGGCCCTGAGACTTATATATATACACACAAACACACACCACAGTCCAGGCCCTGAGACTTAAATATAAACACACACACACACACCACAGTCCAGGCCCTGATACTTATATATATACACACACGCACCACAGTCCAGGCCCTGAGACTTATATATATACCCACACACCACTGTCCAGGCCCTGAGACTTATATATACACACACACACACCACAGTCCAGGCCCTGATACTTATATATATACACACACACACACACCACAGTCCAGGCCCTGATACTTATATATATACACACACACACCACAGTCCAGGCCCTGAGACTTATATATATACACACACACACCACAGTCCAGGCCCTGATACTTATATATATACACACACACACCACAGTCCAGGCCCTGATACTTATATATATACACACACACACCACAGTCCAGGCCCTGAGACTTATATATAAACACACACACACACACCACAGTCCAGGCCCTGATACTTATATATATACAAACACACACCACAGTCCAGGCCCTGAGACTTATATATAAACACACACACACACACCACAGTCCAGGCCCTGATACTTATATATATACACACACACACACCACAGTCCAGGCCCTAAGACTTATATAAATACACACACGCTCACCACAGTCCAGGCCCTGAGACTTATATATATACACACACACACAACAGTCCAGGCCCTGATACTTATATATATACACACACACACACCACAGTCCAGGCCCTGAGACTTATATATATACACACACACAACAGTCCAGGCCCTGATACTTATATATATACACACACACACCACGGTCCAGACCCTGAGACATATATATATATATATATATACACACACACCACAGTCCAGGCCCTGAGACTTATATATATATATATATACACACACTCACCACAGTCCAGGCCCTGAGACTTATATATATACACACACACACACCACAGTTCAGACCCTGAGACTTATATATATACACACACACACCACAGTCCAGACCCTGAGACATATATATATACACACACACACAACAGTCCAGGCCCTGATACTTATATATATACACACACACACCACAGTCCAGACCCTGATACTTATATATACACACACACACCACAGTCCAGACCCTGATACTTATATATATACACACACACACCACAGTCCAGACCCTGAGACATATATATATATATATATACACACACACCACAGTCCAGGCCCTGAGACTTATATATATATATATATACACACACTCACCACAGTCCAGGCCCTGAGACTTATATATATACACACACACACACCACAGTCCAGACCCTGAGACTTATATATATATATACACACACACACACCACAGTCCAGGCCCTGAGACTTATATATATATATATACACACACTCACCACAGTCCAGGCCCTGAGACTTATATATATACACACACACACACCACAGTCCAGACCCTGAGACTTATATATATATATATACACACACTCACCACAGTCCAGGCTCTGAGACTTATATATATATACACACACACACACCACAGTCCAGACCCTGAGACTTATATATATATATATACACACACACCACAGTCCAGGCCCAGAGACTTATATATATACACACACACACACCACAGTCCAGGCCCTGAGACTTATATATATACACAAACACACCACAGTCCAGGCCCTGAGACTTATATATATACACACACACACACCACAGTCCAGACCCTGAGACTTATATATATATATACACACACACCACAGTCCAGGCCCTGAGACTTATATATATACACACACACACCACAGTCCAGGCCCTGAGACTTATATATACACACACACGCTCACCACAGTCCAGGCCCTGAGACTTATATAAATACACACACGCTCACCACAGTCCAGGCCCTGAGACTTATATATATACATACACACACACCACAGTCCATGCCCTGAGACTTATATAAATACACACACACACCACAGTCCAGGCCCTGAGACTTATATATATAAACACACACACCACAGTCCAGGCCCTGAGACTTATATATATACATACACACACCACAGTCCAGACCCTGAGCCTCTATATATACATACGCACACACCACAGTCCATGCCCTGAGACTTATATAAACACACACACACACCACAGTCCGTGCCCTGAGACTTATATAAATACACACACACCACAGTCCAGGTCCTGAGACTTATATATATATACACACACACACCACAGTCCAGGCCCTGATACTTATATATATACACACACACACCACAGTCCAGACCCTGAGACTTATATAAATACACACACACCACAGTCCAGGCCCTGAGACTTATATATATATACACACACACACCACAGTCCAGGCCCTGATACTTATATATATACACACACACACCACAGTCCAGGCCCTGATACTTATATATATACACACACACACCACAGTCCAGGCCCTGAGACTTATATATATATACACACACACACCACAGTCCAGGCCCTGAGACTTATATATATACACACACACACCACAGTCCAGACCCTGAGACTTATATAAATACACACACACCACAGTCCAGGCCCTGATACTTATATATATACACACACACACCACAGTCCAGGCCCTGATACTTATATATATACACACACACACCACAGTCCAGGCCCTGAGACTTATATATATACACACACACACCACAGTCCAGGCCCTGATACTTATATATATACACACACACACCACAGTCCAGGCCCTGAGACTTATATATATACACACACACACCACAGTCCAGGCCCTGAGACTTATATATATATACACACACACCACAGTCCAGGCCCTGAGACTTATATATATACACACACACACAGACCACAGTCCATGCCCTGAGAATTATATATATACACACACACCACAGTCCATGCCCTGAGACTTATATATTTCAACACACACACCACAGTCCAGGCCCTGAGACTTATATAAATACACACACACACACACCACAGTCCATGCCCTGAGACTTATATATATACACACACACCACAGTCCATGCCCTGAGACTTATATATATACACACACACACACACCACAGTCCATGCCCTGAGACTTATATATATACACACACACACCACAGTCCATGCCCTGAGACTTATATATACACACACACACACCACAGTCCAGGCCCTGAGACTTATATATATACACACACACCACAGTCCGTGCCCTGAGACTTATATATATACACACACACCACAGTCCATGCCCTGAGACTTATATATATAAACACACACACCACAGTCCATGCCCTGAGACTTATATATATACACACACACCACAGTCCATGCCCTGAGACTTATATATATAAACACACACACCACAGTCCAGGCCCTGAGACTTATATATATATACACACACACCACAGTCCAGGCCCTGAGACTTATATATATACACACACACACACACCACAGTCCATGCCCTGAGACTTATATATATACACACACACCACAGTCCACGCCCTGAGACTTATATATATAAACACACACACCACAGTCCAGGCCCTGAGACTTATATATATATACACACACACCACAGTCCAGGCCCTGAGACTTATATATATACACACACACACCAGAGTCCAGGCCCTGAGACTTATATATATACACACACACACCACAGTCCATGCCCTGAGACTTATATATATACACACACAGCACAGTCCATGCCCTGAGACTTATATATATAAACACACACACCACAGTCCAGGCCCTGAGACTTATATATATAAACACACACACCACAGTCCAGGCCCTGAGACTTATATAAATACACACACACACCACAGTCCAGGCCCTGAGACTTATATATATACACACACTCACCACAGTCCAGGCCCTGAGACTTATATATATATACATACACACACCACAGTCCAGGCCCTGAGACTTATATATATATACATACACACACCACAGTCCAGTCCCTGAGACTTATATATATACATACACACACACCACAGTCCATGCCCTGAGACTTATATATATACACACACACACCACAGTCCAGGCCCTGAGACTTATATATATACACACACACACCACAGTCCAGGCCCTGAGACTCATATATATACACACACACACCACAGTCCAGGCCCTGAGACTTATATATATACACACACACACCACAGTCCATGCCCTGAGACTTATATATATATACACACTCACACCACAGTCCATGCCCTGAGACTTATATATATACACACACTCACCACAGTCCATGCCCTGAGACTTATATATATACACACACTCACACCACAGTCCATGCCCTGAGACTTATATATATACACACACTCACACCACAGTCCATGCCCTGAGACTTATATATATACACACACTCACACCACAGTCCATGCCCTGAGACTTATATATATACACACACTCACACCACAGTCCATGCCCTGAGACTTATATATATACACACACACACACCACAGTCCATGCCCTGAGACTTATATATATACACACACACACACCACAGTCCATGCCCTGAGACTTATATATATACACACACACACACCACAGTCCAGGCCCTGAGACTTATATATATAAACACACACACCACAGTCCAGGCCCTGAGACTTATATAAATACACACACACACCACAGTCCAGGCCCTGAGACTTATATATATACACACACACACCACAGTCCAGGCCCTGAGACTTATATATATACACACACACACCACAGTCCAGGCCCTGAGACTTATATATATATACACACACACCACAGTCCAGGCCCTGAGACTTATATATATACACACACACACACACCACAGTCCATGCCCTGAGACTTATATATATACACACACACACCACAGTCCAGGCCCTGAGACTCATATATATACACACACACACCACAGTCCAGGCCCTGAGACTTATATATATACACACACACACCACAGTCCAGGCCCTGAGACTTATATATATATACACACACACCACAGTCCAGGCCCTGAGACTTATATATATACACACACACACCACAGTCCAGGCCCTGAGACTTATATATATACACACACACACCACAGTCCAGGCCCTGAGACTTATATATATATACACACACACACCACAGTCCAGGCCCTGAGACTTATATATATACACACACACACCACAGTCCATGCCCTGAGACTTATATATATATACACACACACACCACAGTCCATGCCCTGAGACTTATATATATACACACACTCACACCACAGTCCATGCCCTGAGACTTATATATATACACACACACACCACAGTCCAGGCACTGAGACTTATATATATACACACACACACACCACAGTCCAGGCCCTGATACTTATATATACACACACACACCACAGTCCAGGCCCTGAGACTTATATATATACACACACTCACACCACAGTCCATGCCCTGAGACTTATATATATACACACACACACACCACAGTCCATGCCCTGAGACTTATATATATATATACACACACACACAGCACAGTCCAGGCCCTGAGACTTATATATATACACACACACCACAGTCCGTGCCCTGAGACTTATATATATACACACACACCACAGTCCATGCCCTGAGACTTATATATATAAACACACACACCACAGTCCATGCCCTGAGACTTATATATATACACACACACCACAGTCCATGCCCTGAGACTTATATATATAAACACGCACACCACAGTCCAGGCCCTGAGACTTATATATATATACACACACACCACAGTCCAGGCCCTGAGACTTATATATATACACACACACACACACCACAGTCCATGCCCTGAGACTTATATATATACACACACACCACAGTCCATGCCCTGAGACTTATATATATACACACACACACCAGAGTCCAGGCCCTGAGACTTATATATATACACACACACACCACAGTCCATGCCCTGAGACTTATATATATACACACACACCACAGTCCATGCCCTGAGACTTATATATATATACACACACACCACAGTCCAGGCCCTGAGACTTATATATATACACACACACACACACCACAGTCCATGCCCTGAGACTTATATATATACACACACACCACAGTCCATGCCCTGAGACTTATATATATACACACACACACCAGAGTCCAGGCCCTGAGACTTATATATATACACACACACACCACAGTCCATGCCCTGAGACTTATATATATACACACACACCACAGTCCAGGCCCTGAGACTTATATATATAAACACACACACCACAGTCCAGGCCCTGAGACTTATATAAATACACACACACACCACAGTCCATGCCCTGAGACTTATATATATAAACACACACACCACAGTCCAGGCCCTGAGACTTATATATATAAACACACACACCACAGTCCAGGCCCTGAGACTTATATATATATACACACACCACAGTCCATGCCCTGAGACTTATATATATACACACACACACCAGAGTCCAGGCCCTGAGACTTATATATATACACACACACACCACAGTCCATGCCCTGAGACTTATATATATACACACACACACCAGAGTCCAGGCCCTGAGACTTATATATACACACACACACACACCACAGTCCATGCCCTGAGACTTATATATATACACACACACCACAGTCCATGCCCTGAGACGTATATATATACACACACACACCAGAGTCCAGGCCCTGAGACTTATATATATACACACACACACCACAGTCCATGCCCTGAGACTTATATATATACACACACACACCACAGTCCAGGCCCTGAGACTTATATATATAAACACACACACCACAGTCCAGGCCCTGAGACTTATATAAATACACACACACACCACAATCCATGCCCTGAGACTTATATATATAAACACACACACCACAGTCCAGGCCCTGAGACCTATATATATAAACACACACACCACAGTCCAGGCCCTGAGACTTATATATATAAACACACACACCACAGTCCAGGCCCTGAGACTTATATATATATACACACACTCACCACAGTCCAGGCCCTGAGACTTATATATATATACATACACACACCACAGTCCAGGCCCTGAGACTTATATATATATACATACACACACCACAGTCCAGACCCTGAGACTTATATATATACATACACACACACCACAGTCCATGCCCTGAGACTTATATATATACACACACACACCACAGTCCAGGCCCTGAGACTTATATATATACACACACACACCACAGTCCAGGCCCTGAGACTTATATATATATACACACACACCACAGTCCAGGCCCTGAGACTTATATATATATACACACACACACCAGAGTCCAGGCCCTGAGACTTATATATATACACACACACACCACAGTCCATGCCCTGAGACTTATATATATACACACACACCACAGTCCATGCCCTGAGACTTATATATATAAACACACACACCACAGTCCAGGCCCTGAGACTTATATATATAAACACACACACCACAGTCCAGGCCCTGAGACTTATATAAATACACACACACACCACAGTCCAGGCCCTGAGACTTATATATATACACACACTCACCACAGTCCAGGCCCTGAGACTTATATATATATACATACACACACCACAGTCCAGGCCCTGAGACTTATATATATAAACACACACACCACAGTCCAGGCCCTGAGACTTATATATATATACACACACACCACAGTCCAGGCCCTGAGACTTATATATATACACACACACACACACCACAGTCCATGCCCTGAGACTTATATATATACACACACACCACGGTCCATGCCCTGAGACTTATATATATAAACACACACACCACAGTCCAGGCCCTGAGACTTATATATATACAAACACACACACCACAGTCCATGCCCTGAGACTTATATATATACACACACACACCACAGTCCAGGCCCTGAGACTTATATATATATACACACACACCACAGTCCAGGCCCTGAGACTTATATATATATACACACACACCACAGTCCATGCCCTGAGACTTATATATATACACACACACCACAGTCCAGGCCCTGAGACTTATATATATACACACACACACCAGAGTCCAGGCCCTGAGACTTATATATATACACACACACACCACAGTCCAGGCCCTGAGACTTATATATATACACACACACACCACAGTCCATGCCCTGAGACTTATATATATACACACACACCACAGTCCAGGCCCTGAGACTTATATATATTTACACACACACACCACAGTCCATGCCCTGAGACTTATATATATACACACACACACCAGAGTCCAGGCCCTGAGACTTATATATATACACACACACACCACAGTCCATGCCCTGAGACTTATATATATACACACACACCACAGTCCATGCCCTGAGACTTATATATATAAACACACACACCACAGTCCAGGCCCTGAGACTTATATATATAAACACACACACCACAGTCCAGGCCCTGAGACTTATATAAATACACACACACACCACAGTCCAGGCCCTGAGACTTATATATATACACACACTCACCACAGTCCAGGCCCTGAGACTTATATATATACACACACTCACCACAGTCCAGGCCCTGAGACTTATATATATATACACACACACCACAGTCCAGGCCCTGAGACTTATATATATACACACACACACCACAGTCCATGCCCTGAGACTTATATATATACACACACACCACAGTCCAGGCCCTGAGACTTATATATATACACACACACACCAGAGTCCAGGCCCTGAGACTTATATATATACACACACACACCACAGTCCAGGCCCTGAGACTTATATATATACACACACACACCGCAGTCCATGCCCTGAGACTTATATATATACACACACACCACAGTCCAGGCCCTGAGACTTATATATATACACACACACACCAGAGTCCAGGCCCTGAGACTTATATATATACACACACACACCACAGTCCATGCCCTGAGACTTATATATATACACACACACCACAGTCCATGCCCTGAGACTTATATATATAAACACACACACCACAGTCCAGGCCCTGAGACTTATATATATAAACACACACACCACAGTCCAGGCCCTGAGACTTATATAAATACACACACACACCACAGTCCAGGCCCTGAGACTTATATATATACACACACTCACCACAGTCCAGGCCCTGAGACTTATATATATATACATACACACACCACAGTCCATGCCCTGAGACTTATATATATACACACACTCACACCACAGTCCATGCCCTGAGACTTATATATATACACACACTCACACCACAGTCCATGCCCTGAGACTTATATATATACACACACTCACACCACAGTCCATGCCCTGAGACTTATATATATACACACACTCACACCACAGTCCATGCCCTGAGACTTATATATATACACACACACACACCACAGTCCATGCCCTGAGACTTATATATATACACACACACACACCACAGTCCATGCCCTGAGACTTATATATATACACACACACACACCACAGTCCAGGCCTTGAGACTTATATATATAAACACACACACCACAGTCCAGGCCCTGAGACTTATATAAATACACACACACACCACAGTCCAGGCCCTGAGACTTATATATATATACACACACACACCACAGTCCAGGCCCTGAGACTTATATATATACACACACACACCACAGTCCAGGCCCTGAGACTTATATATATACACACACACACCACAGTCCAGGCCCTGAGACTTATATATATATATACACACACACCACAGTCCAGGCCCTGAGACTTATATATATACACACACACACACACCACAGTCCATGCCCTGAGACTTATATATATACACACACACCACAGTCCATGCCCTGAGACTTATATATATAAACACACACACCACAGTCCAGGCCCTGAGACTCATATATATACACACACACACCACAGTCCAGGCCCTGAGACTTATATATATACACACACACACCACAGTCCAGGCCCTGAGACTTATATATATATACACACACACCACAGTCCAGGCCCTGAGACTTATATATATACACACACACACCACAGTCCAGGCCCTGAGACTTATATATATACACACACACACCACAGTCCAGGCCCTGAGACTTATATATATATACACACACACACCACAGTCCAGGCCCTGAGACTTATATATATACACACACACACCACAGTCCATGCCCTGAGACTTATATATATATACACACACACACCACAGTCCATGCCCTGAGACTTATATATATACACACACTCACACCACAGTCCATGCCCTGAGACTTATATATATACACACACACACCACAGTCCAGGCACTGAGACTTATATATATACACACACACACACCACAGTCCAGGCCCTGATACTTATATATACACACACACACCACAGTCCAGGCCCTGAGACTTATATATATACACACACTCACACCACAGTCCATGCCCTGAGACTTATATATATACACACACACACACCACAGTCCATGCCCTGAGACTTATATATATATACACACACACACAGCACAGTCCAGGCCCTGAGACTTATATATATACACACACACACCACAGTCCATGCCCTGAGACTTATATATATACACACACACACCACAGTCCATGCCCTGAGACTTATATATATATACACACTCACACCACAGTCCATGCCCTGAGACTTATATATATACACACACTCACACCACAGTCCATGCCCTGAGACTTATATATATACACACACTCACACCACAGTCCATGCCCTGAGACTTATATATATACACACACTCACAACACAGTCCATGCCCTGAGACTTATATATATACACACACTCACACCACAGTCCATGCCCTGAGACTTATATATATACACACACTCACACCACAGTCCATGCCCTGAGACTTATATATATACACACACACACACCACAGTCCATGCCCTGAGACTTATATATATACACACACACACACCACAGTCCATGCCCTGAGACTTATATATATACACACACACACACCACAGTCCAGGCCCTGAGACTTATATATATAAACACACACACCACAGTCCAGGCCCTGAGACTTATATAAATACACACACACTCACCACAATCCAGGCCCTGAGACTTATATATATACACACACACACCACAGTCCAGGCCCTGAGACTTATATATATATACACACACACCACAGTCCAGGCCCTGAGACTTATATATATACACACACACACACACCACAATCCATGCCCTGAGACTTATATATATACACACACACCACAGTCCATGCCCTGAGACTTATATATATACACACACACACCACAGTCCAGGCCCTGAGACTTATATATATACACACACACACCACAGTCCAAGCCCTGAGACTTATATATATACACACACACACCACAGTCCAGGCCCTGAGACTTATATATATATACACACACACCACAGTCCAGGCCCTGAGACTTATATATATACACACACACACACACACCACAGTCCATGCCCTGAGACTTATATATATACACACACACCACAGTCCATGCCCTGAGAATTATATATATAAACACACACACCACAGTCCAGGCCCTGAGACTTATATAAATACACACACACACACACCACAGTCCATGCCCTGAGACTTATATATATACACACACACCACAGTCCATGCCCTGAGACTTATATATATACACACACACACACACCACAGTCCATGCCCTGAGACTTATATATATACACACACACCACAGTCCATGCCCTGAGACTTATATATATACACACAAACCACAGTCCATGCCCTGAGACTTATATATATAAACACACACACCACAGTCCATGCCCTGAGACTTATATATATACACACACACCACAGTCCATGCCCTGAGACTTCTATATATAAACACACACACCACAGTCCAGGCCCTGAGACTTATATATATATACACACACACCACAGTCCAGGCCCTGAGACTTATATATATACACACACACACACACCACAGTCCATGCCCTGAGACTTATATATATACACACACACCGCAGTCCATGCCCTGAGACTTATATATATAAACACACACACCACAGTCCAGGCCCTGAGACTTATATATATATACACACACACCACAGTCCAGGCCCTGAGACTAATATATATACACACACACACCACAGTCCAGGCCCTGAGACTTATATATATACACACACACACCACAGTCATTGCCCTGAGACTTATATATATACACACACACCACAGTCCATGCCCTGAGACTTATATATATAAACACACACACCACAGTCCAGGCCCTGAGACTTATATATATAAACGCACACACCACAGTCCAGGCCCTGAGACTTATATAAATACACACACACACCACAGTCCAGGCCCTGAGACTTATATATATAAACACACACACCACAGTCCAGGCCCTGAGACTTATATATATAAACACACACACCACAGTCCAGGCCCTGAGACTTATATATATAAACACACACACCACAGTCCAGGCCCTGAGACTTATATAAATACACACACTCACCACAGTCCAGGCCCTGAGACTTATATATATATACATACACACACCACAGTCCAGGCCCTGAGACTTATATATATATACATACACACACCACAGTCCAGACTCTGAGACTTATATATATACATACACACACACCACAGTCCATGCCCTGAGACTTATATATATACACACACACACCACAGTCCAGGCCCTGAGACTTATATATATACACACACACACCACAGTCCAGGCCCTGAGACTCATATATATACACACACACACCACAGTCCAGGCCCTGAGACTTATATATATACACACACACACCACAGTCCAGGCCCTGAGACTTATATATATATACACACACACCACAGTCCAGGCCCTGAGACTTATATATATACACACACACACACACCACAGTCCATGCCCTGAGACTTATAAATATACACACACTCACACCACAGTCCATGCCCTGAGACTTATATATATACACACACACACCACAGTCCAGGCACTGAGACTTATATATATACACACACACACACCACAGTCCAGGCCCTGATACTTATATATACACACACTCACCACAGTCCAGGCCCTGAGACTTATATATATACACACACTCACACCACAGTCCATGCCCTGAGACTTATATATATACACACACACACACCACAGTCCATGCCCTGAGAATTATATATATACACACACACACCACAGTCCAGGCCCTGAGACTTATATATATACACACACACACCACAGTCCATGCCCTGAGACTTATATATATACACACACTCACACCACACTCCATGCCCTGAGACTTATATATATACACACACACACCACAGTCCAGGCCCTGAGACTTATATATATACACACACACACCACAGTCCATGCCCTGAGACTTATATATATACACACACTCACACCACAGTCCATGCCCTGAGACTTATATAAATACACACACTCACACCACAATCCATGCCCTGAGACTTATATATATACACACACTCACACCACAGTCCATGCCCTGAGACTTATATATACACACACACACACACCACAGTCCATGCCCTGAGACTTATATATATACACACACACACACCACAGTCCAGGCCCTGAGACTTATATATATAAACACACACACCACAGTCCAGGCCCTGAGACTTATATAAATACACACACACACCACAGTCCAGGCCCTGAGACTTATATATATACACACACTCACCACAGTCCAGGCCCTGAGACTTATATATATATACATACACACACCACAGTCCAGACCCTGAGACTTATATATATATACATACACACACCACAGTCCAGACCCTGAGACTTATATATATATACATACACACACCACAGTCCAGACCCTGAGACTTATATATATACATACACACACACCACAGTCCATGCCCTGAGACTTATATATATACACACACACACCACAGTCCAGGCCCTGAGACATATATATACACACACACACCACAGTCCAGGCCCTGAGACTTATATATATATACATACACACACCACAGTCCAGACCCTGAGACTTATATATATACATACACACACACCACAGTCCATGCCCTGAGACTTATATATATACACACACACACACCACAGTCCAGGCCCTGAGACTTATATATATACATACACACACCACAGTCCAGGCCCTGAGACTTATATATATATACATACACACACCACAGTCCAGACCCTGAGACTTATATATATACATACACACACACCACAGTCCAGGCCCTGAGACTTATATATATATACACACACACACACCACAGTCCAGGCACTGAGACTTATATATATAAACACACACACCACAGTCCAGGCCCTGAGACTTATATATATATACATACACACACCACAGTCCATGCCCTGAGACTTATATATATACAGACACACACCACAGTCCAGGCCCTGAGACTTATATATATACACACACACTCACCACAGTCCAGGCCCTGAGACTTATATATATACACACACACACACCACAGTCCAGGCCCTGAGACTTATATATATACATACACACACACCACATCCCATGCCCTGAGACTTATATATATACACACACACTCACCACAGTCCAGACCCTGAGACTTATATATATACACACACACTCACCACAGTCCAGGCCCTGAGACTTATATATATACACACACACACCAAAGTCCAGGCCCGGAGACATATATATATATACACACACACACCACAGTCCAGGCCCTGAGACTTATATATATACA